>NC_065536.1:64318300-64620142 GCF_932294415.1 Quercus robur | reverse complement strand
TACCGCCATACCGGATGGTTCTAAATTGCTTTCATTTATTTTGAACTATTGTCCTTATTTACTTTAAATTATTTTGATATACTGCTTGGCTGGTTCTACCGCCTTAATATTGTTCTTACATTCAAGTCATTTACTTTAAAGCTATTTACTTTCAAGTTCTTTACATTATTTTCATTTACAATACATCTGTGCATATATATATATATATATATATATATATATATATAAAAGATTAAGGGAAACAAGGAAAGTTCAAATTATTCTAGAAACTACAGTGGATTTTTTTTTTTTTTTTTTTTTTCCATTTTTTCTTGGGAGATGTTGAGAATTGAGATGGAGGCGCATTAATTTTTTTGTGAAGACAGTCCATGACCATGACAGTCTCACATGATGTATTTATGTTGATAAATTGAATTATTATGTTTTTTTTTTCCTAAATAATAGTAATAGATTTTAATCTTACATTACAAGAACCCATAATTCTTGGAATTTACCTGACCTCATAAAAAAAATTGTAACAAAAATTTTGCTTTTTTTTTACTAAGGTTGTTCTACACTATTATGAATGTATTCCTCCCTTCACATACTATGACACAAGCAGACAACACCGAACCTTGTCAAGTAAAAAGGCGAAACTATTCCACGTGTAATCTTTAATGGGTTATAAATAGGTTCGGTTATGCTGTGTCCTTATTTTTTTTTTCACATGATATAAATAAATAAATAAATAAATATATATATATATATATATATATTTATATAACATGTATTTGCTACTTAGTAAACAAATTATAATGCATGCACTTTTCTGTTAAAATTTATGAAATCTCATTCTTGAATTTTGTGTTGCTATTGAACTCTATTTTTTTTTTTTTTTTTTTTGACTGGAAAGGTAGATTTGCTATTGAACTCTATGAGAGTTAAAACAATAGGCCAAAAAGTTGTTTTTTGTTGTTACAATTTTGTTGACATTGATTCATGGATATCCCTTATCTGGATTAGTATGAGCCTTGATGAAATATTAGTTTGATATTCGTTTCCAAAGTATTTCATCTTCATATCAATAGATACAAGCCTGGAAAAGTCACCTAATTTCAAGATATTAAATTAAGGCTACATTTGGTTCGACAGGAGAAAATATTTTTGAGAAAGAAAATATTTTCAACTGTTTGGTTGAGTTCTTGAAAATGGTTTGGAAAATATTTTCAATTGCTTTTTTTTTTTTTCTCATTCATGAAAATGCTATCGAAAACATATTTTCTACTACTTTTCCACGTTTTCTCATCTCCCAAGCATATATATAATAAATAACTAAATAAATAAATTTTAGATAAAAAAAAAAAAGAGATTGGCGACTGGTGACAATGGTTGGCAATTAAGGACGTTAGCAGGGGGTGGTGGTTAGGTGGTTGACAGTGGGGGCAGGGGAAAGGTGGAGGTTCGGTTAATAAATTTTGGGTGGGGTAGAAAATGAAAGGACCGCAAATGAAAGTGTAAAATATTTTTCTGCTAGAAGTGCTTTTATTTTACAAAAAACAATTTCCAATTGGCCAATAATTTTAGTTGCTCCAAATTAACACTTGTAAATGCAGTATTTTTCTTTAATTTTATTTATTTATTTATTTCCATAAATCCAATTCCATCGTAACAAACACAGCCTAAAACACATTTTAGTGAAAGAACATGTCAATTCTAAATCAAACTTTTATAGGTTACATCCCATAATATATTAACAATAACTCAAAAGGACATCACCAACAATAACAGTAGGCATCTTCTTTTTGATGCTCCCTTTTACATTGGAAGCAAGCTATTTATGAAATTATTTACCAATTTTTTTTTTTAAATGTTCACTTTGTTCTTCATAAATAAAGTTAATGATATTTCAAGGCTGAATTTATTATTAAAAAAAAAAACCTACAATTTAAAAAAAAAATGTATCAAGTCATAGGTCAACTCGTTTTTACACTAAAAGTCTGTTTGGATAACGCTTATTGCTGAAAATTGAAAATACTGTAGCAAAATAATTTTTAAATATTTGAATAATGTTGTAAGACCTAGTTTTAATAAAAAATTTGTTAAAAAAAGAGGTTTGTGAGTCCTGTGAATAGTGCATGAAACCCACTGTGGAGACACAAATGCGCAACGCATTGTTAAAAACGCTATCCAAACGTGCACTAAATGTCTGTTTGGCTAGCTTATTTTTTGCCAACTTATTTTACTATTCAACTTTTTTTTGCTGTTATTTATAGGTCCTACTACATTTTTTGATACTATTCATGGGTCTCATTGCACTATTTCAACTAACATTTACCTTTATCTGTAGTACTTTTAGCAAAAATTTTTCAGTTTTAGCAAAATATACGGATCTCAAACAGACCCTAAATTTAAAATTTCGAATTTGTATTGGGTATTTTTCCTTTGGGTTTAGGATGAATTTTCAGATCGGGTCCAATTTTGTTAAGTCTTATTAATGATAGGAGGAATTCACTCAATTGGATATGACTTGTGTCAAACGGCCAGTCCTATTAGGTATAATCTCAACCTAAATCCCTAAATTAAGCCCCCTAGCTACAAGAAAAAGTTGGTAGGTAACGAGGACCAGACTTGGACACCACTCACTAGCAGACAAACTGCGGACATAGTCAAGTAAAATTACAGGAGACAATTGACTAAAGAGAAATAAGAAAGTTAAAATTTTCTAGAAACTACAATAGATTTTTTTTTTCTTCATTTTCTTGGGAGATGCTGAGAATTGAGATGTAGACTATATTATGTAGTCACATTAATTTTTTATAAAAAAAATTATTTTACCACCAAAGTATAAAAAAATCATGTGTTATTAGAGAAGTTAAAACTAATTTTTTTGCAACTACAGTAAACTGGTATAATACCAATTGACTATAGTAAGTAAACTGGTATAATACCAATTGACTATAGTAAGTTGTTAAAAATAAAATAAAATAAAATAAAATATTTTATTAAGATTATCTTTTTTCCTTTAATTAAAAAACTCAAATTCTCTCTCTTCTTTTATTAAAAAATAGAACATTTGATGTTGATTGTATTGTAAAGTGAGGTGGTAAAATAGATAAAATAGCATTTTGAGGTGCACACCACTATTGTGAATGCTCTAATTTCAAAAGTAAAAATAAAAAATCCTAGCCAACCTAGTATTAAAAAAACATTATTATTATTATTATTATTATTATTATTATTATTTTATCTTTGTTGGTAGATGATTGCATCTCAATGTATTAAGAAATAACGATTTTGTATATTTATAATTTGTTAATACTATATGGATGTCTATTTGGAGTATTTTTTTCTTATACTCTAGCCCCCTCTAACTTGAAATCCTGAGCCTGTCCCTGAACTTAGTCAAGTAAAAATGACGTAGCAAATGAGGCCAATCAGTTTCAGGTAAAAATGGATCATCTTAAATGAGTTATAAATGGGTTGGGTTAGGGTTGACCCTTATTTTTTTCACATGTTTTTTTAAAGAGAAAAACATGTATTTCTGACTTAGTATATCTTGCAGCAAATTACTTAGTGTAAAATGTATAATTTAGATTCACCTATTTCAAGAAAGAGCTCATAGCCTCAAATCAACCAATCAACTTGTTCATTAAGAATAAAATAATAAAAATTCTAGCATTGCTAACCAAAATTATACTTGTCCCAATTGATTTGAGTTAGAAAAAACTTGTTTGTATTTGGTTACAACTTATAATTATAATGTGTGCACTTTTGTTTGAATTTATAAAACCTCATTCTTGAATTTTGTGTTGCTATTGAATTCTATGAAAGTCAAAACAATGAGCCAAAAAGTTTTTTATTTCTCCCTACAATGTTGTTGACATTGATTCAAGGATATGATTCATGAATATCCCGTCTAGATGAGTATGAACTAGCCTTGATGAAATAGTATTAGTTTGATATTCCTTTCCAAGCATTTCATCATCATATCAGTGGATACAAGCCTGAAAAGTCATCAAATCAAGAGATTAAATTAAGGTTGTGTTTGGTTTTATGGAAAAAAAATTTCCAACCATAAAATATTTTCAAGTGACAATATTTTTTGAAAAAGAAAATATTTTAAAGTATTTGGTTGCATTCTTGAAAATGTTACGAAAAATATATTTTCTACTACTATTTCACATTTTCTCATCTTCCAAGCACATATATAACAAAAATGAGATTTTTAGATCAAAATAATTATGATCGGCGGCAATGGTAAGTGACTTGGGACATTAGTGGTGCCAGTGGATGATGGTTGGATGACTAATAGTGAGGGTGGAGGTTTGGTTGATGAGTTTTGAGTAAGATGAAAAAAGAAAGGACTGCAAATAAAAGTAATAAAAGTGTAAAACATTTTCCGCTAGAACTGCTTTTATTTTACGGTAAAAAAAAAAAAAAAAGTTTCTGATTGATCAACAATTTTAGTTGTCCCAAATTAACATTTTCAAATGAGGAATTTTTTTTTTTTTTTTTTTGGAAATCAATTTTCGTCGAAACAAACACAACTTAAAACTCATTTTTGTGAAAGAATATGCCAATTCTAAACCAAACGTTTTTAAGTTACATCCCATGATACATTAACACTGACTCAGAAGGAAAGCATCAACAACGATAATAGGCATCTTCCTTTTGATGCACCCTTTTATATTGGAAGCAAGCTGTTTGTGAAATTATTTGCCAAAATTAAAAAAAATGTTCAATTTCTTTTTTCGTAAACAACATTAATGATATTTCAAGGTCTGATTTTTTTAAAAAGAAATTTGAGAATGTATCAAGTCACATGTCAACCCAATATTAGATCATCCATTCACTTGGAAGACCTAATTTTCATGCACCTATCACCAACAATTAAAACAAATCTAATCATTCTCAAAAAAAAAACCTAATCTCTTTATGCATGACATTTATAAGAATTACCTCCTACGGTCCTACCATGTGACAATTAAAAAGGATGGTCATGTTATTGTGAATGTGGAGAAACCTTTTAGGATCCATTCATATTTTGACATATACAATATTTGCATCTCATCTGACATGGTGGGGTGCTAGGTGCACCATCCTGTATGTTAGGTTCATATTTTTATGTAATTGACATATCCTATGACAAAACAAAATTTATTTGTTTATTATTTGTCATTGTTTTCCACAAGGTGCACATAACATGTTTGTTAAGTGCTTTCAAAAAAGATAGGTATGAAGCCAGTCAAAACAGTCCATCCTAGTTCATGCTATGGTTCTCAAGATTGGTTGTTTTTAGATAGGCTAGTATATTTGAATATGGGTTTGTTCATTTTATTCGGGTTATTATTGTATTGGGCTTAATTTCATACTTGAGGTTTTGTCATGGATTGACAAAGGGGAAGATTGTTAGGGTCATGTGTTTTGGTATTGTCAACCATGCCAAATTGTGTTTATAATGAGACTTATGCTTTCTTGCAAAAGTTTCACACACAACACACATTCTTTTTGCTACTCTTGATATAATGTACAGGTACAATATGATTTGATAATTTAAAGTTACTCTTGAACTAGTGTGAGTATTTAAAAAAAAAAGCAATTTTTTTTTTTTCGTGTTTTTGCTTTAAAAAGTCTTTTGGAGATTTGAGTTTTGCATTTTTTTTTTCTTTTGTGTCCATAGCATCTTGTTGTCATGTTCTTCTTGTAGGTCTATGGTTCCTTGTTATCCTTGTTCCTTCTAGGTCAGTTTTCAATCTATCTCCGGTCAAGTTTTTTTTGGTTTTTTACGTCCTATGACAATCATGTCAAAAAGGGGGAGAAATTTGAGATTTGAATGTCATTCCTCAGGGGGAGTAATAGATTTAGGGGGAGAACTTCATGTTAAAGGGAAGAAATTTTTTTGATGTAACTAACTTAGGGGGAGAGTTAGTTTAATACACTTTGATATTGAAATTTTTTGTGGAAAAGCTTCGACCTCTACTGGATAAGTTGATCTCCCCCTCCCAATCGGCTTTTATACCAAATAGGTGGATAGCGGAAAACCAAATCATTATTCAGAAATTACTCCACAGCTTCAAGACCCACAAGACAAAGCCAGGTCTCATGGTGATCAAGCTTGACCTTCAAAAGGGATATGATAGAGTGAATTGGAAATTCCTGTTTACTGTACTTCTTCACTTTGGATTCAATGAAACTTTCACAAATTGGATCATGTCTTGTGTATCTTCAGTCACATTTGAAGTGGTTGTAAATGGGGGCAAGTCTGCGGGATTCAAGCCTAGTAGGGGGCTTAGGCAAGGGGATCCACTATCCCCTTACCTTTTCATATTGGGACAAGAAATGTTATCCAGACTTAAAGAGCACAATCTCAGGCTTAAAAATGTTGCTGGCATAAAGACTAGTATCAGTGGTCCCACTATTTCTCATGTTATGTATGCCGACGACATTGTGTTGTTCTCAAAAGCCTCCAGAAAAGATGTAGAAAGCCTAGTGAAAATATTGGAGAAGTACTGTAGGTGGTCAGGCCAAGCTATCAACAGAAGGAAGTCGGGGGTTTTTTTCTCAAAGCATACCCATAGCCATGTTCGAAGGTCCATAAAAGGCATCCTCCAAGTTAAAAATCTAAAAAAGGAAGCAGTCTATCTAGGAGTGCCAATGTTCATGTCAAGGGCACCTTCTAAGGACTTTGCATTCCTAGAGGATAAGATTGAAGCGAAACTATCAAGTTGGAGGAGCAAATGCCTTTCTTGGGCAGGGAGAAGGACTTTGATAAACTCGGTGGTGCTGTCAACACCAATCTACTCTATGTCCTCTTTCTCTATTCCAAACAAGGTGTGTAACAGAATGGATGCCCTAACACGAAGGTTCTGGTGGAACCCAAACAAACGTGAAGGCAGATTTCTAGCATGGAAAGATTGGGATAGCTTATGCTGTCCAAGAAGTGAGGGTGGTTTAGGGTTCAAAAAATCAAAAACCATGAATTTTGCCTTACTGGCAAAGTTGGCTTGGATGATCGCAACCAAAAGAGATAGCCTTTGTATGAGGATTCTCAGAGCAAAATATAGGGTAAAAGATGAATGGTTGAGATCAGATGTAGCTAGACATGCCTCCCCTGTTTGGAAAGCTATAGAGAAAGCTAGGGAAGTGGTTCGGAAGGGATTATTGGTGACGGGGAATCAGTTGATGTATGGCTGGACCCATGGGTACCCTGGTTAAATGGCTTCATCCCCACACCAAAAGATGGATCAATTGTCCAATCGGAAATGAAGGTAGCTCAGCTCATTGACTTTGAACAGCATACCTGGAGAACATCCTTGTTACGAAATATCTTCAACCCTCCATCAGCTCAAGCTATTCTCTCCATCCGCATCCCTTCCACACCGTGCCCAGACAAGCTCATGTGGATTACGGACTCCAAAGGTTTATTTTCTATCAAATTAGCCTATAATCAGATGATATCAAACACCCCTTCCTAAGCATCCTTTGCTGTAATTTGGTCCAAAATTTGGAAAATAAGGGGTCCCGAAAGAATCAAAATGTTTCTTTGGAGATTTGTTGCCAATACACTTCCTACAAGGGAAAATTTGATGACCCGTATGGACATTACTGAGCCATGGTGTGTACTCTGTAATCAGGAGGTGGAATCTGCTTCTCACCTATTTTTCAAATGCCCTGCTGCAAAGGCGCTCTGGTTTACAGCATGTTGGGGCTTCAGATCAGAGGATGTTCAGTTAGTACAACCTTGGGACATCATTAAGCTCATACTAGAACCACCAAAAACCTCTTGTCAAGCACAAGATCGCTGGCTGGTATCACTTAAGATGGCGCTCACTCTAAAGGAGATATGGTACATCCGTAATGCAGTCATTCATCAAAAAGGTACCATTGACCTTAAGGCATCCATTGGCAGAATTGGGGAAAAGTTTAAAGAATGTACAAGAGTATTTTCTCATCCTTAAAACTCTAAAATGGCACAACCTGTGATCCGTTGGTCCCCACCCCCTCCGAAATTTATCAAGCTCAATGTGGATGCAGCTATTGCTCAAAACACCTCAGCGCTTGCAGTAGTAGCCAGAAATGAACAAGGAGCGGTTCTGATGGCCTGGTCCAAGATTATGCCAAAGAGGTCTCCAATTGCAGCGGAAGCGGAAGCTATCTTGTGGGCATTGCACCTAGCCAATGGCAAGAAATGGAGGAAGATCATTGTGGAAAGTGACTCAAAAATCTGTATTGACTCTATCCTTGACCACACAGCCAGCCACCAATGGGCTATCTCCTCTCTTGTTTCTGATATTTGGCTATTAGAAAAATATTTTGTTTCTTGTTTGTTTTTTGGGTTAAAAGAAGTGGAAACGCTGCTGCTTATGAAGCAGCAAAGTACACAATTCAGTCTTGTTCTTCTTTTTCTTTTTGTGCAGACAATCTCCCAGCCTCTGTGACTTCTGTTTGTTTGGGAGATGTCCATGCTTTGTCTCTTTCTGTTTAATGGAATATATTGAAGGTTATCAAAAAAAATATTGAAATTTTTTGTGTTGTTCATCTTTTGGTTTTGTAGCCATTTACATACATCATGAGTTGTTTCTATATATGATGATGATGTATGTGTTTCACTCTTTATCTTATATGTGTTGTTTCTTTTCTCACTTTATACACATGTTTCTTGTTTATTTAACTTGTCATTATTTTCCACATTGTACCTTGATGCGTCTTGTTTAATGCCTTTCAGGAAAGACAAATTAAACCTAAATCAAGATTCCAAGCCTCCTTCTTGTAGCAACTTCCAAGGTTCAGATCTTTTAGACTAGACTTATTTTGTAATCAATGTATTCTTGTGGTTTTGTCACAAATTGCCAAAGAAGGAGATTATTAGGTTCATATTTTTATGAAATTGGCCTATCCTATGACAAAATACAATTTACTTGTTTATTATTTGTCATTGTTTTCCACATGGTGCGCATAGCATGTTTGTTAAGTGATTTCAGAAAAGATAGGTATGAAGCCAATCAAAATAGCCAATCCTAGTTCATGCTATGGTTTCTCAAGACTAGTTGTTTTTAGATAGGCTAGTGTATTTGAATATGGGATCATTCATTGTATTTGGGTTATTATTGTATTGGGCTTATAATTATTTTCGTACTTGAGGTTTTGTCATGAATTGACAAAGAGAGAGATTGTTAAGCTCATGTGTTTTGGTATTGATTAGTCTTATTCATTGAACAAAAAAATCCCATTTTCACACACATATAATAGTACATACTTTGGGATTATTCATTCAAATTTTAAAAAGTTTAAACACAATGGGTAATGCAAACGGACTTGGATTATTTTTTATACATTACAGGTAAAGAAAAACTAGTTTCATAAATAAATAAATAAATATAGAAAAACCAAAAATCACAAGACAAAGAAAAAGAAAAAAAAACTCACATTAGATTATCCGTCTATTTTCATATGGGTTTTACTAACATGTAAAGGGTATATATTAGTAAATTATTTTTATGAAAAAAATGAAAATATAACTAATTTTTTGATAATTTTCTCAATTTCTCTTAAAAAATTTCATAAAATAAATGATTAATATATGCCCTAAAATAAGGTTCAAAATGAAAATTTAATGTGGTAAAAAGGAAAATTTAAAATAGAGAAAATAAAATCTTATTCTAAAATAGGAAAACAAATTTGGTAAATTGATATCAATGCTGCTAATTTTGCAACTCAAATCCTTTTTTTTTTAGACCTTCAAGTAGAGGTGTCAATGTTCGACCTAACCCGTGAACACGACACGAACCGACATGGGTTTTTTCGGGTTAAGGTTGGGCCTTAATGGGTTTGGGTCATAAATGGGTCGACCCAAAAGCGACACGATAAGAAACGTGTCATAAGCGGGTCAACCCGCATAACCCGCAATAGACACGTTTGACACATCAATTTATTTGTGTCAACCCGAAATGACCCACTTAATACAACCTGTTTAACTCGTATAATAAATAAATATTTATTTTATTTTAGATTTGTCAAATACATTTTATATCTAACATATATTTTAAATTTGTAAAGAAAAATGATTAATTACAAAAATTTACAAGGGATATAATTGGAAATTAAAACTTTACAGACCCTATAACTACTAATACTTTTTTTTTTTTGGCATAGAACTTGCACAAATGAAATTGGATAAACTTGTGGAAGATGTTATGAATTTGGACATCAACAAAGAATCTATGGATGATAATCGTGGTCATAATCAAGATTAGTTTACTGTTTGCTCAAAGTTTTTCAATATTGATACTTAGCATTTAGCGAGTTCCAAGAATATTATATTTTTGTTGAACTATGTTATTTTATTTTTGTTAAACTTTTTTATTTTGAATTTGGGTTGAAGTGTATACACTTCTTTTGGAGTGTAAAGAACTTATTTCTAGATGAATGTTATATTTTTGTTGAACTATATTATTTTGAATGTGGGTTGAAGACTTGAAGTGTATGCATTGATTTTTGCAGGTTGAAATGGATTGTGTTACATTCGTGTCAACCCAACATGACTCGTTTATTAAGCGTGTCAAATGGGTTAGGTCAGGTCAACTCGCCTTCTTAACAGATCAGGCCAACCCGCCTTCTTAACAGGTCGGGTTAGGGTTGAAAGATCATGACACGATTATTAAATGGGTCGGGTTATGGTTAAGTCATTTAGTCGAATACCCCTACCTCGACACGACACGAACCTGACACGCTAACCCGAATTGACACCCCTACCTTCAAGCACTTTCTATATAGTGAATAGCGCAATGCTAATTAAATTTCAAGACTTTTAATATTAAATTTTAACTTATAGCGTTCAAATTAGCTTATTGGAAATTTGAAATTCACAAATAAATAACAATTATAGTACACGCTGTGTCTCGTATTGTAACATATAGCTTTTCAAATTCAAATAACAAAGGCAAATGAAATGGCGGAAAGGGTGCCGATCTATCTATCTTGATAATGATTTGTAAATCGAGATGTAGACATTTTTGTAGCGGATGGATGGTCCTGGACTTGGCAGTATAATTTTCTATACAAATAATACTACAACAATACTCAATTGTTTCAATCTTTTGTCATAGTCAATTTAAACGTTAAAAAAAAAAAAAAAGGAGATTCTATCTGACACCTTTTATAAGGAGGTTTTTTTTTTTTTTATCTGGATAATCATATCACATATGGACCATTATTTTAAAGGAACATCTAGCAACTTTTTAGTTTTAACTTACAGACTTTTTATTTATAAAAATAATAATTTAAACTACTAAATACTAATATATTTAGATTTTATTATTTAGGATATTAAAATACTCTCAAATTCAAATTCAAATGTTTAGAAAGTTTAAATAATAAGGTTAAATATCTAAAATTATTAATTTAAATACTCCTAAATTTTAAATAAATTAAAGTTTTTCTCACTCTATCTCTCTTATATAAGTTTTTTTTAGCTAACTTATTTTAATTCAATCATAACCCCTTATCCACAGCCCTTAAAATTAGCCACTTTCATTTTTCTTTATTCACTCTTCGAACGGTAAGCAAGTTATTAAAATCAAACCTAAATAGATATATCTCTTCTTTTGTTTATAGAGGGTAACATTTTTATAATAAATCATAAGTGGTATTAGTAGGTTGTTATCGATCGTTATAGGTGAGCAAAAATGTAATTTAAGTTGTGGATTCAAAGTATTACCAATAACAACTTATTATTTATAATTTGTTGTGAAAATATTGTGGACGTACCACCTCTCTTTGTTTAATCATTAAAAAATAAAAAATAAAAAACTATTTCTTTGTCTCTCATAAGGAGGAGTGATCATTTCTTACCAAAGCAATTCTTTTAGTGCTATTTTTCATCATTTCATTGCTCATAAGATTATTCTTTTTGATAGAAATAACCCATATGATTTTGATTATTGTATATAATTTTTAGTTGTTTCTTTCTTTTTTATTTTTCTGGAAATTTTTGATATTAAATATAAAATAAAAAAAAAAAGTCTCTTCGCACAAAATACTTACCTAGTAATTCAAAGCGCGTGGGGGGTAATGTCAGTAATTTAAAAAAACTCAATCCAATCATAATCTAATACTCCATTTATAAAGTGTGGTGTGGAGGGGTTCGTACCAGCGGGGTGGACAAAAAAGGCAGGAAGGCATTAAGAGATGGTACTAGTTTTGCTGTTGATGAAGGATTGAAGCTTCTTTTTGGAGTTGGAGTTTGACTGGTTTTTATTTTCATATTTATGAGAAGAAACTGCTGCTTCCTTCATTGTCAACTCAACCTCCGACGCGGGTGCTCTCGTGCCTTGGCGCATGTAGATGCAGTTGATGTCTTGCAGCCACTTGCAAGAGGTTGTGTACCCCCGTGAGTGAGGGTGTGTGGTGGTCCTCTCCTGTTTTGAGAGGAATCTTCTGGTGTTTAGAATAGCTGATCTTCTATCAAGTAGTAACATAGGATGGCGGAGGAACTGGAAAGGCTCTGGAGAAAGTTGTCCTTTACGGAGGAAGAGGATGAAGGTATTGAAATAGATTCCAACTGTACCAGGACAGCTAGGGAGATTGGAAAGAACTGTGTGTTAATGAAAATACTAGCCCACAAAAGTATTAGCATCGAAGCACTTAGGAAAAATATGAGAATGCTTTGGAAACCAAACAAGAATGTGCAGATATCTGAGGTGGATGAAGATCTATTCCTGGTGGAATTTGGGGATGGTAGGGACAAGAAAAAAGTGTTGGATATGTGTCCCTGGAGTTATGAAAAGCAGCTGGTCCTTCTCCATGAGTTCGACGGAAAACTTACCCCGAGAGAGGTTGAGATGAAGTGGGCACCTTTTTGGGTCCAAATCTTCAACCTTCCATTGAACTGTAGGACGAAGGAGATAGGACAAGCAATCGGTGGCAAGTGTTGGAGATTGATGTTCAGGAGTCGGGGGTTCAATGGGGAACGTGTTTGAGGGTGAAGGTGTGTGTAGATGTGACTAAGAGATTGGTGAGGGGAAAAAAGATCACTGTAGAGGGGGGGGGGAGTGCAGATGGGTCAACTTTAAGTACGAACGCTTGCCGAACTTCTGCTATCGGTGCGGACTGCTGAACCACGCATTAAGGGATTGCCCAGAAAACGGTGTAGGAAATCATGGAAAAGATGGGGAGATGCTTCAATACGGAGCTTGGTTGAGAGGCGATATTATGAGAAGAGCTGCGCAAGATCAATATAAAATGGGCACGGGAAGAGGAATGGATGCAGACACACACCGGTGGAACGCCGGAGCTGAAACGGAAAAAAGAAAGGTAATTTCCAGGCTGGATGAGATCTCAGTGGGGGTTGGTGGGGCGCATGGTTCGAGTCAGCAAGGCTGGGCGGTGAACCCGCTGACACAGAACAGAGGAAAAGATGGGGAAGGTGTAAAAGTGTCAAATGTCTTACACGAAAAAGGAAGGGGGGACGGGATGGCTGAAGGAAAAGTTGAGAAGGGACTGGTTTTGACAGGGGAAGCATCGAACCATGCCAAAATCCAGCAAGATCTGTTACACAGAAAAGGGAAGTGTGATGAGAAGTCTGAAAAGAAAGTGGGCAAGAAGTCAATCCGGGTAGGGATGGAAGCAGATCACGTAAAATCCCAGATATTGGAGACAGAGAGCATGACGTGGGAAAAAGACGTTGACCAGAGGAAAAAGGCAGAGTCGGATGAAAATATGGCTCCAAGTGTTGGGCCTACAAACGGACTAGAAAGCACAAATGGGCTGGAGATCAATCCGGGCCCTATAGCCATGATATATGATGATGAAAAGGGATGGAGTGGGGAGAAATTGGGCCTTAACAGCAGACATTGGAAACGTCTGGCCCGTGAGGTTAAAAAGGAGTTAAAAGGTGAGGACAAAGGGCCTAACTGCTTGAAAAGGGAGGGCCCAACTCCCTTATGTGATTTAGACCCAAATGTGATGGACACCAAACACAGGAAAGAAGAGAGAATCGACGGTAAAAAAAATGGAAGTAGCTCAAAGGGGGAAAAGAAAATGGATGGCGGAGAGGCGGTTGCTGCGAGACAGCACCGCCGAGCCTCATGACGATCTTGGCCTGGAACTGCCGAGGCATGGGGTCGGCCTTGGCAGGGAGGATTCTCGCCGATGAGGTGAGAGCAAAAGACCCGCTGCTAGTCTTCTTAACAGAAACGAAGACAGGGGAGAGTAAAATGAAAGGAATTAGAAATAAGGTGAGGTACACGCAGGGTATAACAGTGCCGAGTGATGGAAGAAGCGGAGGGCTAGCCATGATGTGGAAAGAAGGATCAGATATCAGGCTGAGAAGCTGTTCCAACTCCCACATTGATGTGGAAATCCATGAGGGATCGGCAGCAACACCATGGAGAGCAACGGGGTTCTATGGGCATCCTGATGTAGGTAAACGTTTCATCTCTTGGTAATTACTTGATTTCCTTAAAAATCTGAATACTATGCCATGGATAGTGTTTGGGGATTTCAATGAAATTATGTGGTCAAATGAGAAAAGTGGGTGGTTAGATAGGGATGCAAATCAGATGGCGGATTTTAGAGATTGTCTAAACCGTTGTGAACTAGTTGATTTAGGCTTCATAGGTCAGAAATACACATGGTGCAATGAAAGGGGGGGTTAGCAGCGGACTAAGGTCAGGTTGGATAGAATGGTTGCGAATGAGGAGTGGATGAGGTTATTCCCGGAGGCGAGTGTGAGGCATGTAGCGATGTCCATATCGGATCATTGTTTATTAATGCTCTCTCTCTCAAGAAGGCAGCCCAAAAAACAGGGGAAAAAACGTTTCTTCTTTGAAGTAATGTGGATAAGGGATGAAAGGTGTAGAGAAATAATAGAAGGGGCATGGAATCCGGGGCGAATGGAGGTGGGGGTTGGCATTATGGGAAGACTTAAAAGATGTCAGGAACAACTTCTGAAATGGAATTGGGCTGAGTTCGGTAATGTCAATAAGGTGTTGAAACAAAAAAAAAGAGAGACTTCAGCAGCTGGTGTTATGGGACAGTTTACATGGGAAGATAGAGGAAATTAAGAGGGTGAAATATGAGATTAATGAGATTCAGATTAGGGAAGAAATGATGTGGAATCAAAGGTCAAGAGCGCTGTGGCTGAAAGGGGGAGATAAAAATACAAAGTTTTTCCACGCCACGGCAAGTCAAAGGCGTAGGAAAAACTGGATTGTAGGGTTGGAAAACCGGGAGGGAGTTTGGCAGGAGGGTGAAGAAGAGATAGAGCGATCCATTGTGGAATATTTTGAGACCATATTCAAGTCCGACCAGCCAACCAAGTTCGAAGCTAGTTTAAGTGCAATCACTACCCGGGTTTCTCCAGATATGAATGAAGTTTTGCTTGCAGAATTCAGGGCTGAGGAAGTCTGGTTTGCTCTCAAGCAAATGCACCCAACAAAAGCCCCCGGTCTGGATGGTATGTCACCAATCTTCTTTAAACACTATTGGAATATTGTTGGGCCCGATGTGGTCAATTGTGTTCTTTCTGCCCTTAATTCTGGCAGGCTGCCTTGTAAACTGAATGACACATATATCTGCCTCATCCCAAAGGTGAAATCTCCTCAAAAGATCACGGAGTTTAGGCCAATTAGTTTATGCAATGTGGTGTATAAACTAATCTCAAAAGTCCTAGCTAATAGACTGAAAAAGGTGTTGGATGCGGTGATTGATGAGACGCAAAGTGCTTTTGTCCCGGGTAGACTTATAACGGATAATGTGCTAGTTGCTTTTGAAACTATGCATAGTATTGATCAAAGGAAGAAAGGGAAGGAAGCGCTTATGGCCATAAAGCTCGACATGAGTAAGGCATATGACAGAGTTGAATGGGTGTATCTCGAAGCTATGATGAAAAAGATGGGATTTGATGAGAGGTGGATTTCCCTAATAATGATGTGTGTAACCACGGTTTCATACTCGGTGTTAATTAATGGTGAGCCAAAAGGGAAAATCATTCCATCAAGGGGTTTACGACAAGGTGACCCAATATCTCCATACTTGTTCTTACTATGTGCGGAGGGGCTATCGGCTATGTTTAAAAAGGAGGAAAGGATGGGGCATTTAAAGGGGATAGCAGTGAGTAGAAGAGCCCCAAGCATAACCCATATGTTATTTGCCGACGATAGCATTGTTTTTTGTAGAGCCACGAGGGATGATTGTGATAGGATCATAAAAGTTCTTGAAGACTATGAAGGGGACTCGGGGCAAAAACTCAATAAGGAAAAAACATCCCTCTATTTTAGTAAGAATACTAGTAGGGTGATAAGGGAGTATGTACAAGAGAAGTTCGGAGCAAGAGTTGTTCAACACCATGAAAAGTATTTGGGGCTGCCTCCACTTGTGGGGAGAGGGAAAAGAAAGGCCTTTAGTCGAATCAAGGACCAAGTGGGGAGGAAGATAGCAAGTTGGAAGGGTAGGCTCCTTTCTCATGCAGGAAGGGAAATCCTTATCAAGGCGGTAGCTCAAGCAACGCCAACGTACACGATGAGCTGCTTCAAACTCCCGGATACGTTGTGCAAAGAGCTGAATTCCCTTATGAGAAATTTCTGGTGGGGTCAAAAGGAGAAGGAAAGGAAAATGGCTTGGGTCGCTTGGGAGAAGATGTGCATCCCAAAGGCGGAAGGGGGGATGGGGTTTAGAGACTTAAAAGCTTTCAATATGGCGCTTCTTGCTAAACAGTGGTGGCGAATGCAGAAAAATCCAAACTCTCTTGTACATAGAGTTCTTAAAGCGAAATATTTTCCGAATGGTGTGGCGAGTGAAGCGGAGTTGGGTCGAAGGCCTTCATATGCATGGAGAAGTATATGGAATGCAAAAAAGGTGGTTGATAGGGGCTCTAGGTGGTGTATTGGAAACGGGGAAGGAGTTAGGATTTGGAAAGATAGATGGATCCCGTCTCCGGATTCTTTCCAAGTGACAAGCCCAGTTGGTTCCCATTTGGAGTGGGAAAGGGTGTCGGTTTTGGTGGATAAGGAGAGAAGGGGTTGGGATGTTGGGAAAGTGAAAAACATGTTTCTTCCTCATGAGGCTGATTTGATCTTGAGTATTCCCATTAGCTCCAAGCTGCCGGAAGACTCACTCACATGGGCATGGACTTCCAATGGTAAGTTCACAGTTAAAAGTGCTTACATTGTGGCCCAAAAAGTGTTGAAAGAAGGTGGAGGAAGGGGGGATGAAGGGGGCAGCTCAGATAGCTCGAGAATGAGAGGAATATGGAAGATGGTGTGGCGTTTGAATTGTCCAAACAAGATCAAGCAATTTCTTTGGAGGGCATGTAAAAACATACTACCCACAAAACTTAGCCTGAAAACCCGGGGTGTAGGTAAGGATGGTAGGTGTGATATGTGTGGTTTGGAGGAGACGTCGGGGCACGCATTGTGGAGCTGCAGTTTGGCTGAGAAAGTTTGGTGTGGTACCCGGTTAAAACTTCCCTGCTTTCAAGACCCCCCTAGAGACTTTTTGGACATTGTGTGGGAAATCAAAGAAAGGTGTTTAGGGGTCAACTGGGAGCTGTTTGCTACTACTGTGTGGGGTTTATGGAATAATCGAAACCAAGTGCGTCATGGGGGACAATGTAAGAGGCACGAAGTGATAGTAAAGGAGGCGACTGAGTATTTAAAGGAATTCCAGGCAGCAAACCAGCCCACTAAAAACTACAATGTTCCTCAGGTGATAACGTGGAAGCCACCAAAGGGGGGTTGGTACAAAGTTAATACCGATGGGGCTACATTCGAAGACATAAAGAGCTGTGGAGTCGGGGTGGTCATCAGAAATGAAAGAGGTGAATTAATGGGGGCTCTAAGCAAGAGTTTTGAGCTGCCTTTGGGTGGTCTGGAAGCAGAGGCAAAGGCTGTGGAGGAAGGTGTGGCCTTAGCTTGGGACCTTGGTCTAAAAGATATCATTATTGAAAGCGATGCTCAGTTGGTGACAAACTCTTTGGGGGAACAGAGTGAAATGCCGAATTCTATAAGAAAGGTGGTCGAAGGAATTTTGGTGGACTTAAGAAAGTTCAATGCATGGGATGTCAATCATACCTGTAGGAGCGGCAACAATGCTGCTCATATTCTGGCTAGGCAAGCCAAATGTTTGAATATGTGTAATATCTGGGTTGAGGATACTCCTCCCAGTATAGCTGATCAGGTTCAGTTGGATGTAGCTCAATGTAATTTTATTTCTAGTTAATGAAAGCAGCTGACAAGAGCTGGTTATCAAAAAAAAAAAAAAAAAAAAACTCAACCTCCGACATCCCCCATTAATTTCAACCACGAATATTAATGTCTAAAATAAATAAAAGTAGAGCACCAAACTTTATTCAATTTTTTTAAGTTAAAAACATGCTCATAATATTAATTACAGAACAATACTCTATTAAAAAGTTGTTAAAAAAATTAATTATTTTATTATTTTATTATAAAATGTTTCTATAAAAATAGTTCTAAGAGCATTTGTTAACATTTTTCTAAAATAAAATAAAATAAAATAAAAAGTAAGGATTGACTATAAATTAAATTGTAGTAACTTCTGTAAAAATACACACGTGTCAATATTTCCAATAGACATCTATCCATGTTTATATTTTTTATGTCAAGATTGAATTTTTTACCAAATGAGACCTATTTAAGACATTAATATGTGTGCATTTTACAAGAGTTACGTAATTTATTAAAAGGGGTTTTACTGTTTCAATATAAGGTTTATAGAGTGGGTTCTAATTAGTTCAACTAGTAAAGTTTCTGATGGTTGTATAAGAGATCTGGAGTTCAATCCCCGCCTACACAAAAAATTGATTAGTGTATTGGTCTGATGACAAAGTGCTATCATCAAGAACAGACGCCATAAGTTGAAATTCTCTCAAAAAATATAAGGTTTATACACAACATAATTGAAAGCAAATAAATAAATCACATCTGCATCTATTTCTAAAAAATGTTGTCAACTTTTGCCATTTTCTAATTAACACACTTAGTTTTCTTTTTATCAAAAAAATTAGGTTGTTGTAAGGGCACATAATAAATATTTAATTATAAGTCGTAATATGTATTTTTTGAAAAATTGATTATGTTTTTTAATACGTTATTGATATATCGGCATAAATTTGATATAATCGTGTTTATTTTTTTAGATATTTGTACAAAATCAGATTTTCTTTTTATAAAAGTATATAAAAATATTATTTTCATTAACAAAAGTAAAAAAAAAAAATTAATATCCTTATTTTAAAAACGAAAACTGTACACAAATAGTCAAATGTACGAAGATGTTTTAAAAGCGCAGATCTCGATGAACAATAAATAACCAAATAATCAAGGACCCCACGTCAAATCCCACGTAATAAATGCAAATCATATGTTATAATTATCAAATGTAATAAGTAATTTCGTTTTTAGATAATAAAATTGAATTATCTCTAGTTCCTAAAGGGATAAAATTTAAGTACAGTACTTTAAGTGCTATTTCTTAAATTATCTTTTTAAAATTTAGTTATATATTTATTTAACTAAATAATATACTTTCATTCTATATGCAAAAATTCATATGACTGAATTTTAAAAGGAGAATATAAAAAACAGTACCTAAGTACTATACCTAAATTTTATCATTCCACAAAGATACACATTTTGTCATTCCTAAGAACTTATGGGCCTTATAGTTGGTTATTTCAAATAATAGTTTTTAGTGTTTGAATACTGAAAATTGTAGGTCCATTTTTTTTTTTTTTGCATTATAATAATTATTTTAAACATGTGTTTTTAATATACTTTCTAAATTACAGTTTTCATATCACGGTATTAGAAATCTCCAATCAAACAGATTTATATGACTGCGCATGATTGGCCTCATATATAATTTTTTTATTGTTTATTGGGTTTGCACAAAGGGAAGCGAAAGAACAGATTCAGACTAATAACTTATAGCCAGCAGAGGCTTGGCTGAGTGGGTAAGGCTCGGGCGCTTCGTGCACCACACCTAGGTTCGAGTCTCGCTGCCTGCAGGTTTCTGTTGGTGGGCATCCTAGGTGGGAGTTGACCCTCCCACACGTCGGCTAATTACCGGCGGTGTCCTGCTCGGGGGTGTAATATAACCATAAATCCCCCCATTTTATTTTACCAAAAAAAAAAAAAAAAACTTATATCTTTTATAAGGTATATATTATTCATGCTTAATAGTACCACTAACCCTTGGGGATTCAATTGCTAGAAAAAAATGGGTAAATTATGGGTTTAGTTTCTAAGGTGTACGCTATGTATCAATTTGGTTTATAATGTTTTAAATGTGTTAATTTAGCCTCTAAATTTTCGATACTGTATAAAAGTAGTCCTTACCATTAAGTGATGGATGAAAAATACTAACATGGCTAGTAACGGTAAAAATAAAACATTATTTTTATGTCAGATAGAATGCCATATACAGTATACACTACCAAGTGGTCTAAACTTGCCGAGTCAATTAAAAGTTTAGCTGAGCTCCACCTCACCTAAATGCAAATGGAACCCAAAATTTTTTTGTTAGGGACTGAACTTGTAATTTACCCCAAAAAAAAAAAAATTTTATAAAAAGTCTTGCATGTGTAAACAATTTTTAAACTATTGCTGATATGCTTTCAACACAAATTCATTAAATAACCGTAAGGTTTGTGGTGAGCGGTTCATCTCATACATTTTCGATATGATTTCAGGATTGTTTCTTTGTTAGCTTTGCTCTTGGTTGGCTTAGCACAATGGTGCTAGCCTTGCCTCCCCAATTGATACACTCTAAAGAAGAATGATGATGATCTAGTGAAGTTGTCTCGTTTAAGAGCTCCACTAATGGCTTAATGCATTCTCTCAAATCCTTAACAATGAGTGTCCCAAATCTCTCTTCGAGAGAGTTGGTGCACCGTGCAAATATCCTCTATGGAGCCATTCTTTACTCACTTGAATAACTGACTTTTGCTCCTAAAAATTGTTGCCTTCTCGAAATTGGTTGCCTGTGGTTTGGTTGTTGTATTTAACCATTAAAACAAATATCTGACTTACACCTCACAATTTATATACTCATTTTTATTAAAGAATAGAAGTTATAGGCTTTTACAGCAACATCCTTTGTCTTGGAATAGGGATAACAATTAAACCATTATGTGATGGGTTAATGTTGGGTGTACATAATTGAATATTCAAAACCTAGAAGTAGAACTTTTTTTTGTTAAGTATTTTAGCACTAGCATCTTGGATGCATACCAGTCTCTATTTTATACCCTCGAAACTTATTTTATTTATTTTATCATCTCATTTTACAACTCACCCAAAATCTCAGTTTCTATTTTTATTTACAACTCACTAAAATAATATAAACTACACAATCAAATAATAATAATAAAAAATTATGTTTCTCTCTTTTCTCTTCCATCTCTCTTTCCTTTTCTTCCTCTTTCTCTCTCTCTCTCTCTCTCTAGTAAACCCACACAACCACCTTTCACCAAAACTTAGCCACAAACCCCAATTTGTCACCACCAAATTAAATAACCCAAAAAAAAAAAAAATTGCCACCACCAACCACTACCACTGTAAATCCAAACCACAACAATTAAAACCAAGTAACCACCCATCCCAATAGCCAAAAAAAAAAAAAAAAAAAAAAACCTAAATCCAAACCCAAACCCAAATTGGAACTGGTACCTACCCACCACCATCACCATTGTAACTCACAGCCACAAAAAAACAGACTTACCATCGCCATCCACCACCAACATCAACAACCACCAAAATCACATATCCATACCCACAAACCAAAAATAAACAAAAACAAATCAAAATTGCTATCCATCACCATCCACTACTGTTGCAACTCACCATAACCATCCACCACAAACATCAACAACCACCAAAACACACATTTTGCCACTGATCAAAACCCACCCCACCACTATGTGGTTTGTGGAAGATCAAGAATTGTTTGAGACAAAAAGGTAAGCGTGAGGTTGAAAAGTTTATTGGAAAGGAAATCTGTTGTGCCATGGAGAGGAAATCTAAATCAGAGCCCTTGGGGAGATAGGTGGACATGGCTCCGACACTCCCTAGGAGCACCCACCTCTCCTCTGGTCATCCAAATTGGATGGAGAACACAAGACTGATAGAGAGAGCTAGAGAGGGGGATGAGGCAGAGAGAGGAGAGATAAGGAGTCTACGTGTAAGAGAAGAGGAGAGAGAGGGTCTAAGAGTGAGAGAGATTTAAGTATGAGAGAGAAAATGAAATATTTATATTTATGTTTACAACCATGAACAATAAGAGCACTAGTATTGGGGGTGTAAAAATCCTCCAGTTGCTATTTTACAACCTAGATCCTTAAAAATATGCTACATCCGGGTATGGGTTCCTAAAAAAATTTAGCAACTGTGAACAATAAATACTTACATATACAACTTATTGTAGCAGATGGGTAAACCTAAAATATGATATTTTATTTTCTCTCTCCTTATTTATCACTATTTTATTCTCTCTTCTCTCTCATTCTCTATTCCCCTTACCGTCTAATACTCCCTGCTCTCTTGGTTCTCTCTCTCTTTCTCTCTCACACAGACCTTTCATGGAGATCGGAGTGCGGTGGTGGAGGATGGAGCCTAGTGGTGTAGATAGGGCTGCCATGGTGGATATTGACGCAATGCGGTGGTGTCAAAGAATTTTTTTAAAAATGATTGCTAATTTTAAAAAAGTAGAAAAAAAGTGAAAGTTAGGAAAACTTGAGGTCCAAATAAAAAATAGAAACAGCATATAAGTACCAAGTAAGTGTTTTGCCTTGATTAAAATTATACACTCATATATTTATTATTTATAAGATGATATAGTTTTCTTACAGCCACAATTATACAGAGGAACAAAAGATGAGAAATATCACGAAGATATGATGGTCCTATAAAATTAAAAAGGTAAAGAGATATGATGGTTGATCTTTAAATAACAGAAAATATCAAAACTATATGTAAACTAGCAAAGTAGAAGAGCATGAAATTTTGAATGTATTGCGTACAAACAAGAAATGAAGAGAAGAAGCATACAAAGGATATAGGTAGAGAAAGTTCTCATGATTTAGGTCTATTGATGAATCTTGCCAATGAAAGAGAAGTGAGACAAGGTGCGATTGGGTAGTGAATGACTACTCTTAAATATATGGAGACATTGCATGAACATATGGCAAGAATAAATTTTGTTTGATCATTGTTGAGGGAGAAATTGATGCCTCTATCTAAGATGTTGGGAAGTCAAGTCGAAACTCGACTATGAGCTCTTGAAATGATACCTGAAGGCTTTCGGTGTGATGACAAAGCCTATCCAAGTAAGAAACAAAGGCTGTACATGACAAAACAGCAACAAAAGTCCAATGAAAAACACGTTACAATACTTAATTAGTACATTAATGGTCCTGGTCCGATAGTTCAAATCAGTCCTCTAGTGGTACGGTATTATCTTCAGCAGTAGGGTAATTTTAGGTTAATAAGTGTGTTTACATGGTAAAAGTCATATTTTTTTTTTTTCTATTATTATTATTAAGTCAACATGAAGGAGAACTTCCATAGTTTCTAAAACATTATGGCCTTCATCATAATAATAAACAAGGATTAAAGGCTTCATAGTTACAAATAAAATAGGAAAAATAGGATGGAATGAAGGGAGAGAAAGATCTCCAGCTTAGTGCAGCAAGTATTAAACTAAGATTTTGGTGAGTATGTGTGCATAACGCATGAATGAGGTGAATGTGGGTTGTTTTGAGAGAGTAAGATAGGATTAATACTGAGATTGAAGCTTTTTGTGAGTAATGGACTGTTTATGACTAGTTGGAGGACATTTTTGAGCTGTGATTGTGTAAAGGGGGGAGAAGAATATCTGGGATTAGATGAGTATAGGCTAAAGATGGTGAGTGGTGAGCTTAAGGAGAGCTAAACCACCAGCAAAAATGGCAAATGAACCCCAAAGTCTCAGAAGGGGGTGGTTGTCGCTTTGTGGGCTAAGGTGCTTATTCTTTTATAATGAAGTTTAGAGAAGCATTAATTAACAAGCATCCAAAAAAATGTAGGTCTCATTCAGGGGAGCAGGTTAGCTGAATTAATAACCTAGATTTGGCCTAAAAATGGGAGATTTGCTTTTGTGGCTGTTTTGCTTCTTTGGGTAAGGTAGTATTTGGAGTAATCTTGCATTAAATGCTAAGATTTTTAAGATTGTGTTTAGCCAATGGGATTAAGGCAAGTATTAAGGAAGAATCCTAGTGCTGTAACTGAGATTTAGACCCTAGGAAATAGGATTCAACACCCCAAGCCAGGTGTCAAAGTTTAAGCCCATTTCAGAGGGTTCCGTTAGAGATTCCTTTATGCCCTCCAAACCATATGTTCCCAATTTTTTCCCCTTTAGGATTCATGGGCTTGGCACATGAATCACATCTTGAACGTTTTTTAACATTTATAACATCAATTTGTTGAAGTTTGTATAATTTGGTTTCAACTCCTTTTTCGCTGGAGGTGCAGTCTTGAGGAAGATGATGGAGTCCCTTCATCCATTTGACTTCAGCTGATATGACAGCCCTTGGGCACTGTTCACGTCAGGTAGAGGGTGGCAGAAAACTAATGGGATAGCCCTTGGGCACTGTTTACGTCAGGTAGAGGGTGGCAGAAAACTAATGGGACAGCCCTTAGTCCATTCTTAAAGGCTTGGTTCCCTTGTATGAGTCCCTAGTTGTTTTTTTTTTTTTTTTTTGGTTAGGAATGAACAAGGGCTATTTGCCCACTCTCCTTTGCCTCCTGTTAGTGCTTTTTGCTTGGGCTTGCTCACATGGGTTGGGTTGTGTGCACATGCTGCCATGGGTTTTCATTCCTCATGGACTTTTATTAGTAAATATTTTTAGGTTTTTAATAAATACTTGCAATGGGCCTTTGGGCAATTAGTTGTAATGTTTGAAACAATAGGACAAGTTTCAAAATACTTTTGAAAATAATATTTACTTTGATGAATTCCATGTTGCAATAATGTTCATGGTTTCTAATAATCGCATCATATGATGATCTTGTGAGTTTGAATGTTTACCATGAGTGTTGAAGGCATATATTATGGATGTCACGATGCAAATGATGTCCATGTATTTCATGGGTTTATAATATGAGAACATCAAGATAACTCCCAATGAGTTTTTTTATAAGACGATTGCCATGGTTTTTGCCATGGTAATATTTTACCATGATATTTTTTCTTTGCCAAGTATATCATCTTGGGCTCTTTTTTGACAAAATAGTGCCAATGAAAATTGGGATTTGATATTACCAATGAGAATTGGGCTTTGATTTTGCCAATGAGAATTGGGTTTTGATGTTGCCAATGAGAATTAGGCTTTGATATTGCCAATAAGAATTGAGCTTTTGATATTGCCAATGTGAATTGGGCTTTTGGATAGATAAATTGCCATGGGTTTAAATCATGGGCTCTGATTATTGATTTGGATTCCATTGATAAAATTGTTTTGCCATGGACTCGAATCATGGGCTTTCCAAATATTGCCAAGCATAAGTATTCTTGGACTTTAAATAGAATAGGATGTGTGTATTTAAAAGTAAATAGGTATAACTTAAATAAAATTAGGTGTAAAAATAAAGTACCCTAACAATCATTTTTTCAACTAGTGAAATATGCCATAAAGTATTGTAAGATTAGATTCTCTCATTTATATTTGGTACAAATATAAAATTTAATAATTATGGCAATTATTAATATAATAACATTTATTATTGTTGTGTTTGTATATAAAGTTATCACATATATCTTTTAAAGAAAATATAATATGAAAATATTTTAACAGGGGTTTAAATATAGAGTAAAATTTAAATATGCACTTAATTATATAGTTTATGTTAGAATAATAATGTGCAAAATTGAAAGGCATGAAAAGGTTTTGTTGTACAATATTATGCAATCAAGTAAAATTAAAAAAAAAATTATCTAACTTATATTTTTTTTTCTAACTATGAAATTAGATTATTATAATAATTTTTGTTAAGGACATATTTTGTGTATTTGGCTAATCCTTTGACAAAACGCACTTTACTTGTATTTGGGTAGATCTAGGATGTGTTTAATACTTCAAGAAACATGTTGTTCAAGTCTAATATTAAAACCATGAAGATTGGACCAAGAAACAAGTGAAGAAAAGTTGTTCACTAAAGCTGGACAGATAGCTTGATACCTGCGGACAGATAGCTCGACAGCTGCTCGATAGATAGCTATCTATCGAGGTTTAATGAGGCTTGACAGATACTATCTATCGAGGTATCTATCAGGGTTACGAGAATTCAGATTTTCATATCTAATTTTTTGGCATATGCTTATGTATTTGTGTAGGGTTTTTTTTCTCACAACTCTAGACATATATAAGACTTATTTTAGAGGCTGTCACATAAGTGAATATAAGGAGAACATATGCAAAAGGTGACCGATGCCTTATTCTCTTTGAAAGAAGCTACTGCGTCTTTGTGCCTTAAGGTTTTGTAACCAAGTGGTTCTTGATCTTCATTGTTAATGAAGTGAAGAACTTTGCAGCCAACGTCTTCTTCAAGTTGGTGTGTTAGTCACGTACTGGGAGCCGTGCATCATTGGTTAGTCATGTACTGGGATTTGTGCAAAAAGGGTGGGATTCATATATTGAAGAGTTCAGAGGTTCTAAAGTGGTAAAAGGTTTCTGTTATAAGTTCATCTACGGGGATTGTAGAGTCTAGGGACAAATGTTTTGTACTATATCTGAAACTTCTCTTTAGTATAGTGGATTATTTTTCGGGAAGGTTTCCCCCTAGGTTTTTTACTGTGAAACTAGTTTGTTTCATTGGTTTTCTTAAGTCATCATATCTTGTCTTATTTACTTTTCCGCTGTGTATGATTTTGACATGATATTGATGTCTGTTTGTTTTAACAAGTTTTATTCACAATAAGTCTAATTAACAACTTGGGTTTAAAACTTGTTAATTCTATCAACCGAGATCTAAATTTCCCAACAAGTGGTATCAGAGTGAGTACACTTTGATTGGTTTAATTTCCTGAGTGTGATCCTTGACCCCTGTTGTCATGGATCGTGGACAATCTCTTTTGATTCCTCATTTATTTGATGGAACTAATTATACGTATTGGAAAGTTTGTATGAAAGTTTTTTTGTAGGCTTTAGGTAAACAGGTATGGCAAGATGTTGAAGTTAGCTGGATTAAGCCAAAGGAAGTGCCGATGGATTGGGATGAAGCAACAATCATAGCGGCAAATTTCAACAGTAGGGTTTTGAATGCTTTGTTTTGTGGGATGACCAATGAGGAATTCAAGAGAATATCATCCACAGAAGTTTCCAAGGAAGCATGGACTATTCTTGAGACCATCTATGAAGGTACCAAGGCAGTAAAGACTGTGAAGCTTCAACAACTCACTAATAGTCTTGAAGAAATAAGGATGGAGGAGGATGTGACCTTTAATGAGTTTTATGCTAAACTCAAGGATATTGTGAATTCTACCTTCAACCTTGGAGAATCCATAGCAGAATCCAAAATTGTTAGAAAAATTCTTAGGTCCTTACCTAAAAGATTCCATGCCAAGATCATTGCCATTGAAGAAGTAAAGGACATTGATCAAATTCCTCTGACTGAGCTTGTAGGGAATCTTCAAACCTATGAGATGGGATTAGGTTTAATGGGAAAAGGTGGAAAGAGTAGAAACTTGGCTCTTAAGGGTATAGAGGAAGAGATTGAGGACTCTGAAGATAAAGATGAAAGTGATGAAGATGAAGATGATGATGAGGATGAGGATGAGGATGGGGATCTAACCTTCATAACTGATGAGATTATCAAGCTTCTTCAATTTAGGAAAAAGGATAAGGGCAAACCTCCTAGGAAATCTAAATCCTTAAGGAAGGGCAAGAATGAGAAACCCCTCATCCAATGCCATGAGTGCAAAGGTTTTGGTCACATGAGGATAGAGTGCCCAAACTACCTTATGAAGGAAAAGACCAAAGAGTCAAAAGATAAAGGGTTGGTTGCTACTTGGAGTGATATTGAGAATAACTCTTCTGATGAGTATGTGGATGAATGTAGTCACGTTATGACCTTTGCTGCCTCAATCGATAAGGTGATTGTGGAGAGTGCTAGTGATAGTGAAGACTCTTTTGATAATGAAGTACCCAAGAAGATGACCCTTTAGAAAGCCTATGATAAGCTATGCACTGAATTTATAAAATCTGAAAAGACTTCTCATCTTTGTAGAAAAGAGCTTAATGAGGTAAAAATTGAAAAAAAGCTGATCTGTTAGTCAAATTAGATGAGATTACAAGGTTAGTTGAGCCTCTTGTTGTGGAGAAAGGTAGAGCTTAGTCAAGCTAGGACTCAAATAGAAAGGATGTCTAGTGCAAAGCTTGATGAGGTATTGAGTGCTCAGAAGTCTAGTTCTGATAAAACTTGTTTAGGATATGCTGTTTCCTCCAACCCCTACTCTTTCACAGCTTCTGGATCAAGGACTGTCTTTGTGCCCTAATCTAAGAAAGGTAATAAAGGTATGAAATCCAAAACTGATCTGGCTAATTTTAAATCCTTTGTTAGACCTCATGTTTGTCACCATTATGGTGTTTCTGGACACATTCGTCCTAATTGCTTTAAGTTGTATTCTCAAAAGCAAGTGTTCAAACGGTCACAGGTTTCCTCTCAAGGACGTACACCTTTGTTTGGAGAGTTATTAAAAGTTTTGAGCTTTTTAACTCAATTTCAGGAGAATTCTAATTCTTTTATGTCCTTCAGTAGACATACTAGGACACGTGTCTTTTTATCTTCACGGCCAAAGACTCGTGCTGTGTGGGTGAGAAAAGAGCCTAAGACTTAATTGTCTTTTGTGTTTGTCCTCTGCTTTAATTCTTTCTATCTAAAGTAGAACTCTTTTTGCTTGATTTCTTATCTGTTTTTCGAATCATGCTTTCATGCATCTGCACCTTTCTATCATACCTTCATGCATATGCATCTTTCTTTCATGTTTTCATGTTGTTTTTCTGTTTTTGTTCGATTGTTTAGTTTTTTTTTTTTTTTTTTTTGTTCTCAAAATAAAAATATAAAAAAAATCAGAAAAATACAAAAACAGTGTGTGTTTGTGTACATTGGTACTTATGTACCTTGGATGACCATTGAAACAAAGTTTTCTAAACTTTGTATTTTTTGTAATTTAGATGAGCATTTCTATGCACAACTAAGCAAGTGAGCTTTATGGCTCTTGTTTATGATGAGTAAGATTAAGTAATCTCTTATACTTAACACTCGTATCCACTCTTTTTGACGGGAAGGACTAGAAAATTCTAAGAGAAAGGTATAAATAATCATCTCATCACTGTTACCCACCAATCATGAAATGACATGTGTATGCTTTAGCATAACAAAAGTGCAATGTCAATGACATTTGTGTGTTTCGGCATAGCAAAATTGGAATTTCATACGCTTACCATCATTGGGTATTACTTTTCTCTATCTTATATACCCATGCATGATTTGCTTAAAATGAAAAATATGCAAAGAAAAATAAAAAGCAAAAAGATCAAAATGATTTAAATATGATTGCAAGCGTGTATTCTAGGAGATATGAGAATGATAAGATATACCTCAAAAGTGATAGTCTCCATCAAACAGTTATGATTGTGTGTGAGTTAAAGTGATTTTCTCATATTTTAAATCGTCATAACATGTATAAACTTATGCAATCTTGCGATATTTTTCACACACAACATGCAATATTTTTTGCTACTCCTGATACATATGTAGGTACAATGTGATTTGGCCATCACAAGATTTACATGTGTTAATATATGCTCACCAAACTGTCTTAATTTGTTTATGAAATATAAAATTGGTTAGACTTGTTTAGTGTGTGTGTGTGTGTGTGTGTTTTTTTAGGATCTATATGCTTAAAATTGTTGTTGAGAGATGATTTTGAGAACTTAAAATGTTGATTGGATCCTTGGTTGAGTTGCATGCTAATTGCATTCATATTTGTGTTTTTCCCTTTTTGAAAAACTGTTTTTAAGCAATCTCGACACCTCTCGATACCTAGCCTATCTGTCGAGTTTTTTAGTTGATTTTCTTTATCGCAATCTCGACACCTCTTGATAGCTAGGTCGATCAATCGAGCAACTTTTTGTCCCCTCGATAGATGCTCGATAGCTGGTCGATCGATCGAGGTTGGCTTGATAGCATCTTGACACCTCTCGATCAATCGAGATCCTCTTGCATGCATTGTTTTTCACATGTTTTACATCTTTCTTTTATCTTGTCATCCATAGCATCTTGTTTCATTACATTCATGCATTTTTATGGATTCTTTGTGCCCCCTTGATCATTTTTATATTTCTTGGGTGAAGCATTCTAGTTTCTTGTACCCTTTGTCAATCATGACAAAAAAGGGGAGAAATTATGGAGAATATGTAATTTCTTTTTGAAGATTCTACATGTTAGGGGGAGATATACATGCCTCTATAAGGGGGAGACATGTTTCATCTTATTAGGGGGAGTGCTTACCTTCTTCTTCGTGTATACCGGTCTTGTGACTATGTTTACATACATTGTGCTTATCTTTGATATATTTATGATACGTTTTCTTCACCTACCTTTACGTGTGTTGTTTCTTTTCTTTCTTTATGCACATGCTTTTTATTACATGTATACAATCTATTATTTCTGTTTCACATTAAGATGCCTTGATGAGTTTTATTTAAAGTATTTTAGAAATACAAGTTGTCAAAGTCTACTTGCCATAAACTCTCTTCTTACAAAATTTTTCAAGAGTTTGTGTTAGGATAAATTTTATTGTGTTCAATAAGTGAATATGAGTTGAGTGATTCATGACTTCTCTCATATTTCATTTGTTTGTTGTGGTTTTGTCACGGAATGCCAAAGGGGGATATTATTAAGGACATATTATTTGTAATTGGCTAATCCTTTGACAAAACGCACTTTACTTGTATTTGGGTAGATTTAGGATGTGTTTAATACTTCAAGAAACATGTTGTTCAAGTCTAGTATTAAAGTTATGAAGATTGGACCAAGAAACAAGTGAAGAAAAGTTGTTCACTAAAGCTAGATAGATAGCTTGACAGTTGCGGACAGATAGCTCGATAGCTGCTTGACAGATAGCTATTTATTGAGGTTTAATGAGGCTTGACAGATACTATCTATCGAGGTATCTATCGAGGTTATGGAAATTCAGATTTTCAGATTTGATTTTTGGCCCATGCTTAAGTATTTGTGTAGGATTTCTTTTTTCACAACCCTAGACATATATAAGGCTTATTTTAGAGGCCGTCACATAAGAGAATACAAGGAGAACATATGCAAAAGGTGAACAATGCCTTATTCTCTTTGAAAGAAACTACTGCGTCTTTGCGCCTTAGAGTTCTATAACCAAGTGCTTCTTGATCTTCATTGTTAATGAAGTGAAGAACTTTACAACCAATGTCTTCTTCAAGTTGGTGTGTTAGTCACGTACTGGGAGCTGTGCATCTTTAGTTAGTTACGTACTGGGATCAGTGCAAAAAGGGTGGCGTTCATATATTGAAGAGTTCAGAGGTTCTGAAGCGGTAAAAGGTTTCTGCTGTAAGTTCATCTATGGGGATTGTAGAGTCTAGGGACAAATGTTTTGTACTAGATCTGAAATTTCTCTTTATTATAGTAGATTGCTTTTCAAGAAGGTTTCCCCCCAGGTTTTTTACTGTGAAACTAGTTTGTTTCATTAGTTTTCTTGAGTCATCATATCTTGTCTTATTTACTTTTCTGTTGTGCATGATTTTGACATGATATTGATGTTTGTTTGTTTTAACAAGTTTTATTCACAATAAATCTAATTAACAACTTGGGTTTAAAACTTGTTAATTCTATCAACCGGGGTCTAAATTTCCCAACAATTTTTAATTGGCATTTGTTATGATTTTATTTGTATCATTATATATTTTACATTTTTGTCAAAGAATTTTTTTATTTTTATTTTTAAAATGTGAGATAGAATTCTAATTTAGTATAATTTAAGTGTATGTATGCGAAGCCCCCTTTAAGAGACTTTAACCCTGTTCTTTACCCCCCCACACCCAATGAAAATTATACTTGTGAAGTGACCATCATGCTTAGGGTGTGCGGTAGTGTCAAAGAATTGAATTTAACAATATATTAACATAGTTATTAATATACTAAAAGGAATTTCATATAATTGTATATTTTTTTACACAACACTATCTATTCCACCATTTAAAAAAAATAAAAATAAAGATGTGACAAGATTTTAAGAGGGGATTTGAATATTAAATAAATTTAAAGTGAATTAGAATGATATGTAAAATGTGCATAAAAGTTTTTTGTTGGAAAATGTGGGGCCCAAATAATTTGTGGGCCCGGCCCGCTTGCTCATGGGGAGTCCACAGGCCCAAGCCGAAGAAGGCCATGGCCCAAGCTCAAGATAAGAAGCACAAAATGGCCCGGAGATATAGCCGAGAACAGCTTAGTCCTCGGCAGACCCAAAGTCTCATTGATGAAAGTGGTATACGAGCAAACTTTAAAGATCAGAAAATATCTCAGGGAAGTTGTCCTTAATACCCTTCCCTGATAAGACTCCACACCTAACAGAACCTGATTCTGAGGCTTTATTAACCATCCCCAACAATCCCGAGATTAGACTGACGGGACAAATATCAGTCTCGTAAAAGTTGACCCTACACGTGAACGAAGGATAGCAAACATAGGCTAATATAAAAGAGAAAGTAAGTAATCTGGATAAAGGGAATGGACAAGAAACCAGGGATCCCATCTCACTTCCTGGGAAAAACTTCAGGGATGAGAATGCCCGGACAATATATGTACACTACCACGAAAAACCCACCGCCGGGTAACCGGAGAAAGACATTAGTGCTTCTCGGACTTGATCCGAGGAGTCCAATCCCTCAAGTTACAAAGCTGTAGGACTTGGGTATCCAGGCTGAAGCCTTTTCTTATCTGAGTTTTCCCTAAAGTCCGGTTTGGACCAACGCCCCGTGACCAAACGCTAGCCTTTCAAGCCCACTCTCTACAAATCTTATTGTGAGGGATCCTTCACGTGCGAGCCCAACGTCATTGTTGGGCCATTTGAGAATCGTGACCTTACAGAAAATATTATGACATCAATCAAAAATCAAATATCTTTGGTATTATATAATATATACACAGCTCGAATGAATCTTTTGATTAAATATTACTAAAATTTGATAGCTATTGGTTTTTAGTTGTTGTTGTTTGTTTTTTCCTTTTTCTTTTTTGGGACGGTTTCCTTTATAAAAAGAAAAAGGCAACTTCTAAGGCCTTAACCTTCTTAAAATAAAAGGTTTTAGTTTAAGAAACAATCCCCTAAAGGCTCTAGAATTTGATAATTATATTGGAAGCTAAATTATTTTTTCCTAAAATGAATAGACATTTCAACAAATAAGTTGTGTATATATGTGTGTATTTATTTATTTATAAAAAAAAAATCTGAAGTTATAACATTAGAGGATGATGGATTCAACCTTGAATATATCCATTGAAAATATCAAGAATTGTCAATTATATATCAATAATATAAATATTATGTTTTGATTTAATTTGTATTATAATTAACATATATATAGTTTTTCATTGTATGATTTTATTGTAATTTATAAGTCTTCGCTTAAAATAAAATATTTATTTTTCTAGAAATTATGACATTCTTTGTTTCTTTATGTAATTATACCTAGTAGTTGAAGGATTAACTATATTATCTCAAGAAATATATATTATGATTCCTCTTTGGGAATATGTGTTCCCTCATCACTACTTGTGATTTCCAACATACTATTATTTTGACAATTAATAACATCTTATGCCTGATATGTCAAAGAAAATAACATATCTTGATCATGAATACGACCCTCTCAGGATTGAGATTCTATGAAAATAAAAGTCATAAGTTTTATTATTTAGATGACAATTCTTAATATAATAAATAGTGATCGAGTCCTATGTGTCTTATATGCTGAACATACACCAGCACATGATCACGATTAAAATTTTTAGTAGATATGTTATAGTGTTTATAGGAGAATTGCCCAAATTTATCACTAACTATGAATTAAGGTTTTTTAGTTGAGAAAGAATTTGTGATGTTGATCTTTGACACACACATCGTATCATTGTTCCTAATTCAAATACTATGCATCTCATGTACTATAAGATAATATCCAAATATTCATGTTACAGAAATCTCAAATATTAAAAAAAAAAATTATTTTCTAATAGATAATGTTGAACAATAGGATTTTTTGGCACAAATCCAAATTGTTAGGATTTGAGTTTGTAATGTTGCCAAACCATGACACAAATTAAAATGATGTACTTTCAAGTCCAAGATAAAATAGCTCAAGTTCAGGATGGAAAAAGTGAGATACAATCTGGTTCTCTCGATTGCTGTTCAATTCCTTTTGATCGATCGAAAGTCGCATGTCAACAAAAAATCAGCAAACATAAGAAGCCCATAACTTGTCCCTTTGAAACTCAAATCGTGATCTGTTTTTTCCAGAATTTAAAGGAGAGAGAAGTGCATCTTGTGTCTCTAATTGTAGATCTAGCATTTTTGTAACCAAAGCTCTCTCAAGTCTTCTACTAGCAATATTCTTTGAAGAAACTCAAGATCCGGTGTTGTAAAAGTTGCTGCTACAAGATCAACTACTGATGGTGATCTAAAACCTTTGAGTGGGATCTCAAAGTCACAAACGTGGGTATTTGTGTGTTGCAGATTCAAGATAGAAGAGTCCATGGATTTGGAGTTGCATGTAGTCATGTGAGTAAGTTCTACAAGACGTAGTTTTAGATTTTAGGGAGAAAATTTATTGAAAACTTCTATTCTATCATAGTGAATTTTTTTGCTTAAGAATAGGCCAAGTTAAATCTTCCCCAGTTTTTTATCTTGAAATTGTTGGTTTCATTGGTTTTCTTGGATAATCATATTATTGTCTCTTTTAATTTTCCATATTGAATGATATGATCTATTATTGTTGGTTGAGGTTCAAAATGTTACAAGTATCAAGAGTCAAAGCAAATGGACCCTCAAAAAAAATAAGGAAGGCCTAATCCGTGAGCCAAGGCCCATTTATAATGGGCAAAAGAAAGCCCAAGCCCATGAATGGGTAAGCCCTGGGCCTTAGAGAAGAAAGAAAAAAAGGCAAAGGAAGTTTGGCCCAACCCTCTTAAAAAGGGGCTCTCAAGGAGCCCAGGGAGAAGAAAGGGATTGGATCAAGATACCTTACAACTGTCAGAGTTAGGGAGGGGGTTCTCGAGAAGTGCAGGAAAGAATTCCTGGGATTTGGACAACTCAAGGAGGCATGCCCATGGGCACAAGTAACGAAGAAATTCATGTCCCATCAGCCACCCACAACTTAAAAAAAAAAATTTCGGAAACAGATGGTGACTTAGGAATCAGCAATTGATGAAAGGAGCCTAGTACCTCGGGAAAAGTAGGGAGGTGAACTATGAAGGAAGGTGGCTAGGGATCTTTCAACATGATAGGGAGGAATCTACCTATTTGAAGGAAAAAGACAAAGGTTGAGGCAACTAAAAAGGGGCTCTAAAAAGTCTCTTTAGAAGCTTTGGAAAAAGGAATAGAAGTCAGCCCCATCAAGACCCTTCAAAAGAGGAAGGTCAACTAGGAAATTTATGGAGGCCAACCTCAAAAGAAGAATGCAATGAGAAAATAAGGAAATGACCAACCACCAATGTTGCTGACACAATATTGATTCTAGTACCGAGGGAATCCAAAGGAGGGAATCAATGGCATACCAAAAACCTTAGGTAGGTACTATAGAAGGAGGATTAAGTCTTCAGAAACTATTAATCAAAGAATAAAAAAAAAGAGCATTAAAGAGACTCATTAAGCTTCAGAAAAACAGATAGAAGAGAAAGGCATTGCAAAGGATCCTATAATAAGTGCTTGAGAATACATTTGGATTCAAGGGATTTAAACTTCATAAGTTTTTGAAGCCTATAAAGAGCTATCCAAATCTGTGACTTTTGAACTTATTTGAACCTCGTGGCATATCCTAGTGAGAAATAGGGTCCAATGTACCAAAAACTTAATACAATGACACATCACTCTATTTTTTGAGGATCCCTAATGCTCTTACTTGCATTTTCTTAATAATTCTTTTACTTTTCCTCAGATACTTATTTTACAATATGTATATGTTTGCATGTATGAATGTATATGTGTTGTTTGACCCATGTTTTGTGCACAAATTGATTCGTAATCAGCCCAACATAGCTGCGGTGAACCAAGCCCGGTCTATCAACCAATAAGTAAAATTTCTTTGGAGGCCTAGGATCCTCGTTACCATTTGGGCTTGGGTACTGTCCAAAACAAGAACCCACATTTTAAGGCGACTCCATTGGTGGCTGGGCAAAGGAAAGGGAAGAAGCAATCCTTTTGCAAAGTATGACTCCAAGGCTAAGGAATAGCAAAGGTACCAACTTGTCACTTGCGGCATCAGAGCCTATGGGAGAGAATGTGGTGGCCTCTAGGCAAAGTAATGAGGTACCCCTGGCAGAACACGAAGTTGCCTCAGGGCCAAGGCGCAAGACGCGAGAACCAGATCCCATGATTCGAATGGTAGAAGTGATGAAGGATCTTCAGCAAGTGATCTATCTCCTTAAGGAAGGAAGGATCTAGGAGATTAGAGACGATGCCCATCTATTAGTCAACCAGGAGAGGGTCCAACTAGAGGGAGGGTTAGCAGTGGAAGGAGGAGCTAATCCTTAATATCTCACCCTAACAAATGTAAATGCCCTTCTTAAACAAGAAAGGGAGAAACTCTCAGGGATCTCCAAGCAATTCTCTCAGGATTCCCCTTTTCCAATAGAGCTCTTCAGCAAGCCCTATCCCAAAGGGTATGAACCCTTAAAATATCACCCTTTTGATGGAAGGAATGAGAGTGTTGTGGAACATGTGAGTAGATTCATTCACACTATGGGTCCCTACGCTGAGGACAAAGAATAATGTCTAAGAGAGTTTGCTAAGTCCCTAGTAGACAGAGAATATACATGGTACACCACATTGAGGCCTCGGTTGATCAAGACTTGGGATGAGATGATGAAGAGCTTCTGTGCAAAGTACTACCCAAGCGAAGATAAAGTCACCTTTTCAAGTCTTTAGTTGGTAAAGCAAAGGCTTGGAAGGGATCCTGTTCAATTTATCAATAGATTCGAGGATGTCTCCCTAGATTGTTAAGGAGACCATGAAGAAAAGGAGTTCGTGGAGACCTGCATATCTAAGATGCTCTTTGATTACAGACTTAATTCGGAGAACCTATGTATAACTTAGTTCGCTGATTTATTGGAAAGAATCAGGAGGACATCATTTACTATGAAAACGAAGAAGGTACCAGCCTCCCTGGCCATGACAGCCTTAATAGAGGAAAGAGGAAAAAAACCTGAAGGAAAGATGACTGAGGAACCCCTTGTGATCCAATGTACTGCAAAGGAGCTGAACCATGTCCTAGACAAGTGAATTGGAGATGGAGTTGTCAGATTATTCACTATGTCAATGCCACCGATTGAAGAGGAGAGAAAGAATCATTTATTTTGCAGGATCCACAACTATGTCAAGCATTCCACCAAGGATTGTTGGACCCTCAAGAGGCTTTTTCACAAGAAGCTGAGGGAGGGGACTTTAGAGCTTACCCAATAAGAACTTGAAGTACAAAGGAACCCTTTGCCCAATCACAAAGGAAAAGGAGTAGTGGTTGTGGTAATTCACTAGAACTCGGCTGATGTAGAAGTAGAGGAGTTAGAGAGATCCTTTCATCCAAACTTAGTCAAGACCCTCTAGAAGAACCCCAAGTTCAGGTCATTGTTTAACCAGCTAGGATTTGGACCAGAAGTAAGAAGGATCACAACAGAATCCCTTTTGAGCATAGCAGTAGAATCAGGGGTAAAGTGTTTCACAGTAGAATCTCATGCAAGTAGAGCTTTCTTGGAGAAAACTAATGCAATAACCTTCATAGATGAAGATATGGAGGTTGACTACCCAAACCATCGAAGGCCCCTCTATTTGACGGCTACCATAAATGGTGTTTAGATCATGAGAGCATTGATAGATATAGGAGCTTCACTTAACCTCATTGCCATGAGTACCCTGAAGGCTATTGGCATGGTTGGCAAAAGGATCCTAGGAGCTCTTGTGGAGATAACAGGATTTGGAGGAGCTACAAAATCTACTGAAGGGTATGTGCAGTTAGGCTTGTTTAGGCACCGCCCATCTCCGATGGAATCGCCCCTTATTGCACCGAGCTGACCACCACAGTGCTCCATCGCAGGTGTCTAGCGCGGTGGTCGGCAGCTTTTTTCGAATACCAACCTAGTAGGTGTGGCTAGCGGTGGTGGGTTTTGCCCACCGATGAAAATCGCACTGAATTGCCTATATATATGTATATGTGTTTATATGTTTTAGTGGGAAAGATAACTTAAAGAAGGAGAGGAGACTAAGAAAGGCGACTGACTTTTTTTCTTTTGTTGAGAAAGAGGCGATTGGATTTGAAGGATGAAGAAGAAAGTGATATGATAGGGACATAAGGTTAAGTAAAAATTATAAAACGACTTTGTTTGGGTTTATTTATTTATTTTTTTTTTAAAAGCAGATACTTAAATGAACGTCGTTTTGGACTTATCATTCTCTCTTGTCACACGCTCTCTCACTCTCTCACTCCTCGTCCACTACCACCTATTGCTGCTCTCTACCGCTATTCACCAAGTTTCCTCCTCTGCTCTCTCCATTTTGTCACAACAATTCTCTGCAAATTTTCTAAAGATGGTTTTGAATCTCAATACCAATGGGCTAGGGCTATAGGTTACTATACTTCAATTCTCCTTACTACCAAGTATGTGAATTTATCTGACGCTTTATCAAATTACTATGTTTTTTAGTTTTTCCTTTCTATGCTTTCTAGAAAGATTGTAAATTTTGGTTAAAATATTTTTTTGTGGGTATTATAGAAATATTATGAATATGTTTGTTTCTTTGTTTTTTTTAATGAATATTTGGGTTGTGTGGGTTGTTTCATGTGATTTTGGGTTTAATTTTTTGAATATTTGGACTACTTTTTTTAATCGAACCGAACCGGTATGACCCCCCCCCCCCCCAAAAAAAGAACTAGCCGCACCGCACAGTGTACAGTCCTATGTGCAGTTGGCCCTAAGGGTAGACCCCATAGTAACTTTGACTTAGTTTCATGTGATCAACTCAGAGGTTTCTTATCACACCCTGTTGGGGTGACCTTTGCTCCATAAGCACTGCTTAATTCTATCAATATAACACTAATGCGTGAAATGAAGGCTGAATGAAAGGCCAATAAGGATCCCTGCCAACCTAAACCCATTCAAGCAAGAGAATTGAAATTTGTGGAAATTATGTTTTATGATGAGTTAGCACCAGATGACGAATGTCCTACCTTTAACCCAGTTGCCATTACAGTTGCGGATAACACCTCCACCTCCCGCATTGCTCGGATTCCCTAAGGATGCTCCATCTGAATTTAGTTTAAACCACCTAGGATGCTCCATCTGAATTTAGTTTAAACCACCCCTCCTCTAGTTTGTGCCAACGTACCAGGTTGGTTGAGTGTGGCTTTGGAATGCACACTTTGCCCACACAAAAGTGGTAATCTCTAACATTTTATTACTGTATCAAAATAGTCCCTATTTTTAATTGATTGATAAAAAATATTGATGTGGCTAATAATGGTTAAAATAAAAAAAATTATTTTTATGTCACCTAGAATGCAACATAGACTACCATGTGGCTTAAACTTGTTGTTGAAGGCCAAAATTTCACAAGAAAGCTCATTCCATGAAAAGTAAAGAAGACCCAATTCAAGCAGCAAGAAGAATCAACATTAAGGCCTTATTTATATTCAGATTTCCAGCAAAAAAGGCCATTAAAAAATCCAGCAAAATCCAGTGAAAGAACTGGGTCGGGATACCCAGAGGCTGCCAGAGGCCCGGGATCCTTGGGTAATGCAGCACAGCTAATGTGGGATTGAGACAGCTCAAGAGAGGTACCACGAAATACAAGAAATGAAGAACAGATATGTCCTTCTCAAGTACCCGGTGGTGCAGCAAAGAATCAGAAAGTATAAAGCAAACATTCATGAACAAAGGAGCTGTACCACAAGGAACCAAGAATGAGAAAACCATAAGTAGAAGCGACTGGAAGGGAACTTTCAACCCAGCAGTAAAAGATTCCAATTATTTGGGAATAATGACAGCAAGGAAAGACAACCAAAAACTGAGTTTGAAAAGTAAGAAACCTTGAATAAAGAGAGATTGAAGGTCAGCTGCCCAAGGATGCTCCGAAATGGAAAGTCAGCAAGTGACTTTTAGAGAAACAACACTAAAAGATGAAAACTATGAGAAAAAAGAGAAGAGACCAGCCCCTGTGCAACTGTCACAGCACGAGCTCTGAGGGGCAAAAGAGAGAAATCACTAGTACCTTGGAGTCCTAGAAAACACACTATAAAAGGAAGAGAAAACCCATGTTGAAAAAGGGGGGATTTTCAGGAGGAAGAATATCATAACAGAGCCATTAAAACTCTGTAAAATTTAAGAAAAACAGAGGAACGTCTCCCGGTATCCCAGAAACAGTCACTATAGCACATACTTAGATTCAAAAGGATTCAAACTTTGCAAGTCTTAGAGGCTTGGATAGCCATCGAAGTCTGTAATTTTTGAACTTATTTGAACCTTGTATCACGTCTTAGTGAGCACATTTGTAATCCACAATTAAGAAAAATAATGAAATATCTCATATTGATTTGAGGATTTCTAACAATTACTTTGCATATTTCTTTATTATATTATCTTCCTTTACTGTTTCTTGCTGCTCAATACATATATTCTTGTTTGTTAATTTTTCCTTTTACTCAGCCAAAAGCTGAGTCCTTTGCCCAAGCAAAGCCACTCAGACTTGAATTCCAAATCCCACAAGTCTTGTGCAAAAGCACTAAGTCTGTGAGAATTGGGGCCAAGATCCTCGTAACTGAATCATCCTCATGAAATTCATTTACATATATGTATATGTATTAATATATATATCCTAATCTAAGAAACTAACAATTATTTGAAGATATGTGCATTGTATAGTTGTTCTTGTGTAGGACCTATAAAGGTAAAAGGAAAGGACAAAACTCCATTGCATAACAAGCATGGAGAATGATTGTATAGTGCAGAGAATCAATATTCTGGGTTTTTACAGGCCTAATACGCCCCGGGATCCCACGACAGTACGCCCGGGGTACCAAGTGAAGGAATTCTTTAAAATGTTTATACAATAAAAGATAAGCCTTAAATATTCTATTTCAATCTCTTTTTCATTGTGAATATTATGAACATCTATTTTACTTATTTTGTAAGAGTAAATGGTCATTTTATTATACTAAAACACTTATAATGGTATTTTATTGCTTAGGAGGAATAACATTTTTGCCTTGAGGAGATTTATGTGACTTGCGCACAACTTGGTTCGTAATCAGCCCCCATTTAGCTGCGGTGAACCAAGCCCAGTCCACCAAACTACAACTATTTGGCCCAGGATCCTTGGGCCTGTTTGCTAAAGAAAAAAAGCACTCTCACACTTGTCAAGTCAATTAAAAGTTTAGCCGAGCTCCATGCAATGGAACCTAAAAATTTGTGTAACTTTGCGTTAGTCGTTTCTCTTCTCCATTAATTGTCTAATTTCTCCTTTAATCTTCTAGTAAATTTGACAACCATAGTAAATCTTTTTTTAGGCCGCGTTTACAACCGTGGCCTAAACCTTGTGACTATAGGCTAGGACCAATGGCCGCATTTTTAGAAACACGGCTATAGGACATACTCTAGCTGTGTTTATAAAAAGTGGCTATAAGTGACAGCTATAGCCCCGTTTTATAACCCTTAAAAACGCAACTATAACTCTTTTGTTATTTTTTGAATTTTGCCATAGCCACATTTTAAGCTTTTTAAAAAAAAAAAAAAAAAAAATTTCCCGGCCAAATGGCAAATGCATTGGAAACATCTGAGCCATCAGGAATCAAGATCAATGAAAAACACAAAATCTGAGTGTAAATACAGATCCCCAATCACACAACACGTTTCACATAATCACTTTCTTTCCATCAAGAGAGTAACTCATTTTTTGGTTAACAAGGTGTATACTTCATTTGTTTTTGCGAAGGTATGTCATTCAATTTACTTACACAGTATCTATATTGGAAGATGAACATGTATATGGAAGAATTCCACCATATAATTTCATTTCAAAAGCATAATTAACAAAGTATTGACAGAAAGGAGAAAGGAAAAAGTGCATCTTTCACTGACTCTAAAGAAGCATTAAATATGGCATGTCCTTTTGGTGCCAAAGAAAGCCTAATGATTATGCAGGTTTGTAAAACAAGCCTACCAACATATAACTCCACACTTAAGTTCGTAGTCTTTATGAAATTTTATGGGATTACGTGTGACCTTTGATTAGTTTGGTTAGCTACGATTAAAAGGATTCATGTGTGGTTAAGAATTAATACCCAAAAAATATTGGATATATAAACACAAAAAAAATTTATAAAAAAAAAACACATAAATACATACAAATATATCAAGGACATATTCTCGAACAAGTTTAAAGATGTATTGCATTTCAATTTTCTAGAATATGATTCTCTCTTTTTTCTGATTTAATAATCTCACATCAATTATAGAAAAATAATTATCAGCAATTTTCCCAAGTTTTTGGGACCACAAAACAAAAGCACACCACCAAAACCCTAACCAAACCCTTTTACAAGCTATCCAAAAAAAAAAAAAAAAAAAAAAAAAAAAAAAATTCATACAACGAAACAGTCTACAAAGCTCTAATAAATTATAGTCTAACCAAACGAAACAAAAAAATAACACAACAATCAAAAAAAAAAAAAAAAAAAAAAAAAAAAAAGAACAGAGAGATAGAGATATATGTGAAGGAGGCTCATGGCATAGGTGATATAGTTGCGCATCCTTCCGTGACTGGTAATCCGAATCTCATTCTCATCAATCAGAGTATCTGCTTTCGGCTTCTCCACTCTCTGGTATCGATCCATCTGCTCCACCATAAAAAAAAAAAAAATCAAAAAAAATCACATCAAAACCATGCATTAAGCAAAAAAATACATATACATAAAAAATTCACAACAGAAAACTCACCAGAAATTTAGTCGTACCGCTGATGGATTTTGGATCAATCAATCAATAAAACATGCCAAACAGTTTTGAAAAGAAAATTATAAAATGTATTTATCCTTAGACTAACTATAACTTATTAGGATAAATAAGTCAAGAACATAAATTTTTCTCAAATTATGTATTCCTAATTTATGTTTGGCTTAATTTTTTTTTAAAAAAAATACGTTTATTTAGTTCATTTGAGTCTTTGACTAGATTTTTTTTGTAAGTCTTTGACAAGATAAAGTTTTTTAAAAACTCATATTTTTAAAAAATTAAAAATTACTATTCAACTTATTTTTAGAATATTTTTAAGAATAGAACACTTTCATAACTTCGTTAAGTTGACAATTTGCAATTGGAACAACACCAATTACACCTAAACTAACCATTTACATGATTTTATTATGCACCAATCGCTACAAGCGCGTCAACAACTATAAAAATTTATATATAATGTTTATTCCTAGATTTATTATAACTTTTTAATAGGATGAAATAGTCAAGAAAATAAGCTATCCTAAATACACACTACCTGCTAAAGAAATTTGCAAAAAAAAAAAAAAAAAAAAAAGGGTGAGAAGAAGACCTACATAAGTTATTAACAATAATTATTAAAAATTAGTTTGACAGATAAAAAATAAAAAATAAAAAATTTTGGATGCAAAAACAAAGCCCCACATTAGCCTTTTGAATGATACCCTATAGGCTGTGGGGTTTGAAATTGGCAATTAGTCGGCACAAAGTTAGTTTACACTATTCCCCATATATATTCCCAAATGGGAATGAAGCTGGACACCACACCAGTAAGACCTAAAAATAAAATAAAAATCTTTATTGGAAAATAATTTCAGAGAAAGAATAGTGCTTGAAATTTTCTTAACAAATTGACATAAATTTTTGAAATTGAATAAGATTAGGGGGAAAATGCTTTGAAAAGTAGAGCATTGAAGTGTTGAAGTTGGCAATTTGCTAGATAGGGGTGGGGCTTGAAATTTACGAGGGCAATTTATAAGAAAATGAATTATTTTTGATGGCCCTAATATTCTGCTCTAACTGAAAAAGGAAGGTTCTATTATCCTCTCTTTTTCCCCCCACAATATTTACTCAATTGTTACATAGCAAAGGAAAAGAAAAATTTGACAAAGTATGTTTTTTTCTTTAAGAAATGAAACAGCTCATGCTTTTTAAGCAGCTTTTAAGAAGCAAGCAGCTGAGCTTTTCATGTTTTTGAAAAGCTTCAGCACTCCTAAACTAGCCCTAAACAGTCTGTTCCTCATCACATGACCAAAGAGTGTGTGTTTAAGAACAATAAATTATGACACCTCTCTATAACTCAACCAAATAAACACATTGACAAATGAACCAAATTATCATTTTTAACAAAAGCTAATAAATAAATTTTAACAAAAGCTAACAATTAATAATTTTACTTTTCAAAAGGCAAGAAAAATAAATTTTAAGTCATTGAAAAAATTGATATTAAAAGAAAGTTAAATAATATAATTTAATCAACATTTAAATATATAAAGGGTTCTATTAAAATTGTGGCCTTGGCCATGCCACCACTTGCATGGTACTGCCTAAGGCCAAACACAATTGCTACTGTCTTGGCCCATATGTAGCATTAACAGCACACCCACAAAGCCTAACCATGGCCGAACCCATGCAAGGCTACTGCAACCAAGCACAATACATGACATGCACATCATGCAAAATGGCCTACAAGTCTACAATCTGCCAGGCCAAGCCATGTAACAGCATCAACACAAGGCCACCATCAACCTTCAAGCCACCAACACTCATGTAAGCCATGCATTGCCACCAAATTATCATTTTTAACAAAAGCTAATTCTTTGTCTTGACCATTTGATGCTTTTGGTTTTCTCAAACGCATCAAATGGTCAAGACAAAGAAGACCCATTATCCCAATTCAACGAAAGCAATGAACTTTTCAACTACATTACACATGTAAAAAAAAAAAAAAAAAAAAAAAAAAAAAAAAAAAAAAAAAAAAAAAAGAAAAAGAAAAAGAGAGAGAGAGAGAGAGAGTTGCTTTTCTAGACTAGGGACACATACCAAGAGAAACCCACATACACATTAACCCAAATGACCAACACAACAAAACCCATCACCCAAAATTGATGCTCAGAGAGAGAGAGAGAGAGAGATATACCTGGTATCTAATAAACTCCCCTATTGATTTGATGGTAGTGCGTGTTGATTTTTGCACCTAAAGTGTCTTTTTTTTAAAAAAAAAAAAAAATTATGTAATTACAACAATGAAACTAGTAATAAATGTCTATCCTTCATGATAGCTTCTTCCCTGACTTCTTGATATGTATCTCAATGATCTGAGGTTGTCCATTATGTAATTGACATATAAGAATATAATACACTAAAGAACAATCTACCAGAATTTAATAGAGATTAAAAAACAGTGCCACAAATTGTATTCTTCTAACTTGATGACTTCTATTCGAAAATTATATGCAATACATGCATAAATTAATTAGTTATGATATCATTAATAAGAATGTTGCCAATTAGATCATAACCTTTATATAAAATGAAAAAATAAAAAGGGAAAAAGAAATCCTTTCTTTTACCTTCTCAACATATGAACGAACCATGTTTTCAATGTCTTGAACAATATTTTCTGGCTGTCCCTCTGGAAATAACAAAACGTCTCTAGTTTATAAAATTAATGAATAAAACATTCAATATGGTTAAATCTAACTTAACAGGAGACAAAGGGGGACTTAAAGAAGTATACCTATGGCAACCTTTGTCAAATTAGGGAAATCTATCAGTGTTAAGTTGACAACTGCCAAAACATAATCCATAATTTATCAGATAACGTTAAGGACAGCAAAAAATGCTCTACAAAAAGAATTGGGGGAATGAAACTTAGTGAGCATTTTTGGATTGTGCTTATTCTTGCGTTTTCAGTTTTTTTTTTTTTTTGAACGTGAACGGTAACCTCACATGGATTTACTGTTCACGCATTAAAAATATTAAAAATGGAACCCACGATACTATTTACACATTTAAAAATTATTTTGCTATAGTACTTTCAGTTTTCAGTTTTCAGTTTTCAATTTCAGCAACAATAAGCTCAATCCAAACGGACCCTTAATATCATATGGTTTAACTGTTTAAGTCAACTTAAACAATTCTAACTCACCCACATAAACCTATCAATCAAATTATTTAGGTGGGATTTAACATTACTTATCCTGAACCTCATGAATATCCTATCATTTTATCTTTTCTTTAATTTTCAAACCTTTCCTCAGCAACTTAGGAGAGCATAAAATTCAAAAAAAGTTCATCATCTTTTCCTACACTTTCTCAGCAACCAAACTAGAGGAAAAAAACAAAAAAAAAAAAAAACCGTTTACTCATATACTCAGGCATGGGCACAGGTGAATATAATTTCAAAACCCCCTCTTTTTTTCATACCCTCACTTCACTGTGTTTCGCAAAATTTTGTTGCAACCAAACAGATCCAAAAAATGAATATTTAGATGATCATGCCTAAAAAAAGCAATTATAATGTGAGTTCTATTAATTGAGCATTTGGTAAAATTTGTGCATATTGTTTTTAGTGATTTATGTAATTAATATAAAAAAAAAAAAAAAGAAGACCAATTTCACCCACTAATCCAAATAGGGTTATATATTAACTTTCAGTAAGAGACATTAACCAATTCAAGACCCAATACACGCTAACATATCATATGAAACCCAAGAAAAACTAAAAAAGAAACACCTCACATGGAGATTGCAACACAGTTCACACATATTAAAATACTAGTATTATGATACCAAAGAAGTGGGCACACTGCTTTTCTCCCTGCAGTAGAATGTAAAATAAGTAATATGATACCAAAGAGTATAGGTCATTAGGACAGAAACCAAGTAAGCACCTTTCCACTAACTAATGTGCCAATTGGAAGAGGTCTGATTGTAACAGTACCATTCAGAGCTTCTTCAAGAACATTAGCAGAAATTGTAGTCTTAATTGGGACACCCAGCTTGCTATAAACAAACAAAACGAGGGGTTATAAAAGCTCAAGGACCCTGATAGCTCCTAATCTACCAAGTAAGATGCCACCTGAATAAAGCCGCAAACATTGTATTGACGGTACCAAGACTAGATAAGTCAATTTCCATGTCCATGCCTTCAGTGTCAAAAGCCTGAACAATTTATTATAAGATTCCAGTACCATTAAAATCTGATAAGCCACCAAAATGGATTTTAGTGGGGAATTGAAGGACATGGGAAAGTGGAATGATGAAATTGATATGATGAAATTGAAAGAACGGAACTTCCAGCTTTAATGCATATTTAGATACATAATAAGTATCTATACGCTATTATAGAGAGAAGCCAAGTAGACAAATGAAACAAATATATTACTGAATCCTAATAAAAGTAGAAAACATTGACAAGCAAGCTACATGCCCTGAAATACCCAAACAAGACAGATAAAACGAAAGAAATTACTTTTATCAGTTAAGGTAATAAACTAAAAATGAATGAAAAGGGAAAGTTATTTTCCAATCAAAACAAAAAGGCATGTCAGTAATCAGCAGCATTTTAACTTCCTTAATAACTGAAACACTACCAAAACATGTATGTAGATTTTAAATTAGTACTAACAAATTTTTTTTTTGTTTTTTCTTTCCAACAGTTTCTTAACAACCAAACAGAAAGCTAATTGTTCAGCAAAACGAAAATCAAAACAAAAAACCTATTGATGCGAATTGAAAACAGATCTACGAATACCTTAGATTTCGATTCAAAAATTGAAAAAATAAGTAAATAAATAAAAAAGCGCATAAATTTTTTACCACAGATCCGATCAGTATAGGAAACGATCAAACGGAGCAACTATCGCATCCACAATCACCGACACTACCAGATTTGCTTATACACATATATGTATAGGTGCATATAGAGAGAGAGAAAGAATTTTCACAGAGAAAGATTTACGGTCCGTTTGTTTCGACCTAAAATGTTTACAAAAGTAAAATATTTTATTTTACATGCAAAATATTTTGCTTTTACAGTATTTGGTTTGCATTCTTGAAAATGCAAACAAAATGTATGTTTCAACAAAATGAAAAAGATTTAAGAATCTCACAACCACCACCTAATACGGCAAAATCCAACCCACCACCACACCACCAACCACCCAAACCACCACCATATCTGCACAAACCCACCTACCACCACCCTAACACTCCACTGACTGACTGACAACTCAAATCCACAAATTGGAGAAGGGAAAAAAAAGCCAAAGCCAAAGCCGGCCAACCACCCACCATAACCCACAAACCATTCTAGCCACCCAAAAACTCAGCCATCACCGTGACCCTCAAACCATCCCAGCCACCCACCATAACCCATAAACCAGCGAAAATGCCCAGTGGTTCAAAAACCCATATCTGAGAACCGATGGGTGAGTTGACAACGATGGAGGTAGAGCCGGTGTGATGGGGATAAATGAATCGGCGGTGGAGTCAGAGACGGTGTATGGTCGGACTGAAAAAAGAATTGATGGATTTGAGTGGTCAAACCAAGAATCGGTGGGCAGAGGAGTAGAGCTGACGATGAGAGCCGATGATGAGAGCCATCGGAGATGGGTGGCGCCGCGAACCTGAGTGATTTAGTGTCTTTGGTTTGTGGTGGCAGAGGTAGAGCTGACGATGAGAGCTGCCGGAGATGAGTGGTGCTGCGAACCTAAGAATGGTTTGGTGGCTCAGGTTTGTGGGAAGGGAGAGATAGCATTAGAGGGACTTACGACTGAGGGAGTGAAAGCAGCGGGGTGAGACTCAGAGGGCAAATGAAAAATGTTTTACCAAAATTTTTAGTGAAAAAAATTTGCATACTAGATTTTGTTGATTGAAAATATTTAATTTTTATTAAATATTTTACTGCAAAATAAATATAGTAAAATGGAAAAATATTTTTTTGAAAATAATTTACATCAAAATAAATAGAGCGTTAGAGAGAGAAAATGAAAAGAATTAGAGGAAATGGGAAATAGGGAAGGGTGACTGAATGAGAAACGTGTAGGGTTTTATGTTGTGTTTTAAATAGAATCAACACGACATAGTTTTGATAACAGTAACTTAAAAATGGAAGAAAAAAAAGGATGTTGTGGAGGTTAGAACCTTGGTTGATGTTAGAGATATATTAGCCCATTAATATAGGCTCTAGCCTAATTCTACTTTGTGTGCAATACAAGTAACCTAGCTGGGCCTAAAGCCCATAACATAATATACGTTTACATGGTATCAGAGCCACCTTCCTGTGACTATGGTTTTCTGTCCTTACGGTATATTTAAGAGCAATCTTTGTCTTCCTCGGTGTTTTTTTTTTCGCTGCGTTCATCTTCTTTGGCTTCCTACTGCTGCCGTTAGAAGTCGCATCAACACTGCAAGACCATTGCCTTCCTCAAACTATCGTCACAGAGCCAAACTTTATTCAAGAGATCTTCTCAACCTTATCAAATCTCAAGATTTTATCAAGCTTCCATCTTGAGTTTGAGAGGGGGTGTTAGAGATATATTAGCCCATTAGTATAGGCCCAAGCCTAATTCTACTTTGTGTGCAAGCCAAGTCTCCTACTTGTACTAGAAGTCTATTAATTTAGGGTTTAGTCTACTATATATACACATGTTATGATTCATTGTAACACAATATTTGTATTACACTCTAATATATTATTGATGTAGTCCTTTAGGGTTTTCTCTGTGGATGTAGGCTGTTAGGCTGAACCACGTAACTCTCGTGTGTTATTGTGTTCTATACTTTATGCTTTCGCTTCTGCATCCATATTAGCATATTCAACATGGTGTATCAATGTTAATATTTAACATGGTATCAGAGAGACCGGGAGGAATATATCTCTAACAGTTGATGTTTGGGTTGGTCACGAAAACATATCCAAAAAAAAAAAAATTTTGATTAGTCATTTAACAATAGAGATTGTTTTGACACACTAACTAAAGGTTATGGATTAAGTTGACATACTTGAAACACTAAAGGCTAAAATAAAACATAGTGTAAATGTTAGGGACTAAACTCGTAGTTTACTGGCAAAAAATTAACATTTATAAAAATTCTTGCTTGTATAAACAATTTCTAAAAAATTCCTGATATGTTCAACTCAAATTCATTAAATAGCTGTAAGGTTTGTGGTGAGTGGTTCATCTCATATATTCTCGATATGATTTCAGGATAGTTTCTTTAATTTGTTGGCTTTGCTCTTGGTTGGCTTATCACAAATGGTGCAAGCCTTTCCTTCCCAATTGATACTCTCTAAAGAAGAATGATAATGATTTAGTGAAGTTAATTGTCTAGTTTAAGAGCTCCATTTGATGCATTCTCTCAAATCCTTAAAAAATTGAGTGTCCCAAATCTCTCTTCGTGAGAGTTGGTGCAAATATCCTCTATGGGGCCGTTCTTTAATCACTTGAATAACTTACTTTTACTCATAAAAAATTGTTGCCTTCTTGAAATTGGTTACTTGCCTATAGTTTGGTTATAGTATTTAACCGGTGAAACAAATCTCTGACCCTACACCTCACAATTTATATACTCATTTTTATTAAAGAATTGAAATTATAGGCTTACAGCAACATCCTTTGTTGGAATAGAAGTATCTGTAAAATCTAGAATATGGATAACAATTAAACCATTATATTATGATGGGTTAATGTTGGGTGTACACAATTGAACATTCAAAACTTAGAAGTAGAACTTGACACTAGTGTAATAGTCTCTTTCATGCATGCCCAGTAAAGCAATAGTTAATGCTGATTTTGTTGTCCTTAATGATGATTTCAGGGTGTTGATGGGCCAAATATTCCTCAAATCAGGGTAAAGAAGCCAATTGCTAGGAGGTGAGCTTTGATTTTGAAACTTTTGATCATCCTCCATCTTTTGTACTCTATGCTATGACTGCATATGTTTAATATTGATACTTTTATTTGTTAACATTTGAATGAATTTCAGTTTACTAAAAATAAAATAAATTAAACCATTAGTTAGAACAGCTAAAATCATATGTCTGGAAGAGTATTTTATATATTTTTAATTATTTTGAAAAAAAGAAGAAGAAGAAGCTATTTTTGGATTTTTATTGTATTAATTAATTATTATCAAACCGGCCCATTCAAGTTTTTATATTCTACTCCTGTGGGCTTCTATGGACATCTAAAAGCTGATGGCCTTTTGGGCTATTTTGCCTATACCATCTTACCAGGGTCTCCTCCCTAGGCTTGCTGCCTTATGTTCGCCAAATTTCTAGGTGGATTAATTTTGGTTCAAAAGCCCAATTTGCTATGCACAATATTTACGTCTTGGCTGGCACTGTTGTGAGTGCAACAGTGCGGGTTGAATCACAATCTTTGAGAAAAAGTAAAGAAATTGAGTAGTTGATATTTCAAAGTCTATCAATCTAATTCACAATAGAAGTTAGCATTTGAACTTTTTGAAAGAAGAAATAAAGTACAAGAGAATTGAAGAACAATTATTAAGTAAAATAATTCCTCAACAAGAAGTTTTATGGGTAGTGTTAATTGGCAACGTTAAGAAATCACTTTATGTCAAATCTGCTAACATTTCCTTATATTAAAATTGTTTCAATTTTTTGTCGAGGAGTTTGACTTAATAATTGTTCTTCAATTCTCTTGTACTTTATTTCTTCTTTCAAAAAGCTCGAATGTTGACTTTTATTGTGATTTAGATTTATGGACTTTGAAAAATTCTTTTAAGAGTTCGGACACTTATTTCTCTAAGTTTTGGGTTTTTTAGAAACTTAAATTTTACCTGTTAGAGTGGTGATCAAGACTTAAAGACTTTCTCTATATATCAATGGATATCCCCTCATCCTCTAGTACTTCTCCTTCCTAAGTTTTTATAAATTGGCATTAAAGTCAATTTGTTCAACATGTGTTCCTAGATAACATATATATAGGACATTTCATTTCTACCTTTGGTTTCTATTTTTGTCCATTCCTGTACAATTGCAAAAACTAGAAGCTCTTTATGTCTTGATCACTACTCTAAAAAGAAAGACTTATGTTCATTTCAAAATTAATGGGCTCCAACCTTTATTATATATTTGTTTAACCCATGCATCAAATCAACACCAAGGGCGGAGCCAGGATATTTTGCTTGGGGGCTGAATTATATATTCCTATGTTAAATTTATAAATATATGGTATACGAAATGATCAAATTTAAAATATAATAATATAATTTCCAAACTCAAATCATTGCATCTAAAACTAAAATTAAAAGATAAAATTAACTAGGAAAACTATGAGATGATGACGAAAGGATCAAATTTGCAAAGAAAAGAACTCATAGGTTTGTGTTGCCAATGCACAAAATATATAAAAGGAACACAGTGCACTTTTTTTTTTTTTTTTGGGTAACAATACAGTGCACTTTTGGATGCAAGGAACACAATGCACTGCACTTTTGTATGTTTATAAAAAAGAAATGACACATGGCGTCTAGGCATTTGTTTGGCTTTGGTAAAAGTTTATGCTCTAATTGGATAAGGTCTACTTGATAAACTAACAATTGGGCAAACTAACTAAAGGGGTCATCGTTTGATTTTAGAGGAAAGAATCGACAAACTCACATAGACTGGGATCTATGAAATTTTTATGAGGGCTAATCATTACAATTTTAAGAATCCAACCTATTTTAATATATTATTATAAAGAGATTTCAAAGTGGCCGCGGCCGCCCGGGGGGGTTGGTGGGGGTGGGACACCCCAACATTACATGTGCCTCTACACTTGATCAACACAAACTATTCATATGGTGTTAGTTTCACACATTATCATTTATTGTTCAATGATCGTAATCGCTACTGGTCTAACGATAGCTAGGAATTTGTTCTTAGGAGCTAGGAAAGGTTGAATAAAAATTTGAGCTCTAACTTAAAAAATTTAAGTTGGGTTGAATAAAGACATGCCACATTTAGCTTATAACTTCTAATAACTTCTAAAACCTCTTAGTCATACTTGTTTGTTTTTTTGGTTTTTGTTTTTTAACTATATATATTATAAAGGAACTACTTGTGGACCTAGGGGGTCCATGGCCAACCCTAATCCACAAGTAGCTCTGCCCCTTGATAGGTGGGCTCTGGAGCTAAACAGAAAACTTGCTAGAAATGGAAAAATATCTCTGTCAATCATTTTCGTTTTCTCCAAAAGTATACATTTTCAACGGTGACTGTTATTTCTATTTTTACCAAATTTGCTAGAAAAACGGATAGGTGGGCTCTGGAACTAAAATTTGCTAGAAATGAAAACATATCTCTGCCAATCATTCTTCATTTTCTCCAAATGTATATAGTTTAAATTTTCTTTTCTGGTTCTTGAATCACTTTATATTCTACAAATAAAAACTTGTTACATGTAAACTTATTGAATTAAATTTTAAATTTTTGCAATTTTTTGATTCAGTTGCTGAAAATAAATATTAAAAAAAAAAAAAAAAAAAAAAAGCACAACACATTCTTTCACCACCACCAATCCTTGCCGGTGACACTAGTAAGAGATCTCTGGCGTCATTCTCTGACAGTTGGTCCACACTACCGCCTTCTTCCTTGTCTTCTTCAAATCCCATGCAAGGTTTAGCAAGTCAAAAGACCAAAATGTTTACGTAAGATCTCCACCAGAAAAATGACCAAACCAACATTATAGCCCATTCAACCAACCATAAAGAGCCAGAGTTCAAATTTGAAACAAAGCAAAGCAAAGCATGCATAGGCCAGAGAGACCCATTTCACCTTGTGGCTTGAATTTGAAGACCTAGATCAGAAAATTGGAGCTGAGAGCTTAAGAGGCTTGGAGATCAGACAAGAGAATAGGAATCCAAACGAAGGTTGCTGGTGGTGGCGGATTTGGAGTAAAGCAACTAGCAAAACTAGCAACTAGCTCACTCTATATTGCTTCATTTTGTGCTGTAATAAAAGGCTAAAAGAAACCATGAAATTTGGGAAGGAATTCACAGCACAAATGGTGCCTGAATGGCAAGAAGCATACATGGATTACATTCAACTTAAATCCCTTTTGAAAGAAATCCAACGCTTCAAGCAAATAAGCAAGCCACCAACAACCCCAGATGGCCTTAAACGAAAGCTCACACTTTATAGAGCTTTTAGTGGCTTAACACAAAGAAACAACCACCCCACTGGCCCATCATCAGTTTCTAATGACATTGAAAGCCACGCCATTTTTGTAAATTCTGTGAACAATGGTGGCTCACAAAGTTATCAAACTACATTTCTCATGTCCTCTGATGAAGGTGGTGAATATGAGTTTGTTTACTTTAGGAGGCTTGATGATGAACTAAATAAAGTGAACAAGTTTTACAAGGCTAAAGTGGATGAGGTGATGAAGGAAGCAGCTATGCTGAACAAGCAAATGGATGCTTTGATTGCTTTTAGGATCAAAGTGGAGAAACCTGAAGGAGGCTTTGATAGGTCTGGGGAGATGACTCGTCTTGCTTCTGATGTTGCTGCTTCAACAGCTGCGTTGGCTGCTTCTACACCAAAAAGGGCCCGATCAAGCATTAGTAAGTGTTTGAAGCTTTTTCATATGGTTGTTGTGTGCTTGGGAAAAAGTAATTGGCTTCTTGTTTTTGTTTTTATTTATTTATTTTAAATTTTTTTGTCTCTGGCTTAATTTAAAAAGCCATAATTGTTTTTTTGAAAATAAACTAACTTTTATCTTTGTTATCTCATATTTAATAAATAAGTTATTGAAAATTATGGCATACTAAATACTGTTGCTAATATTACACAGGTTGAAAAATTGCTAAAATTATTATCAATTTTGCTATAAAAAAATGTAAAAATTAAACTGACAATTAATGAACTTAATTGATGTCCATATGGTAATAAATAAAATTTTGAATTATTACTTTAAAAATTTGATGCATTACTAAAATAGTGGCAAGTAAGGACTGTGCTACACAAGTTTGATATTCATAACGAGGCTAAGTATATCAAATTTTTTGTAAAAACTGATATCAATTAGTAGAACTTTGCAATATAACTAAACTAAATTTTCCATGAGCAGGAAGAGTACCCATGCCCATGGATGTGATTGAAGAGGGTCCGAGCAGCCATGGACCATCATCAGATGAATCAAGTGATGATAAAGATGACAAAGAGAATGAAATTGTCAACCCAAAGGTTCGAGAACAGAAGCCAAGGAACCTGAAGGCCAATAGACCAGCTCCTCTTGAAATACTTAGTCATGTGAAAATGAACAACACTCTAGAGACTCCTCGTTCAACCATTAAGGGCTTACTCAAGCACCCTATGCATACAGAGCTGAATTACACTAGGGAAAATTTGAGGAAAGTTGAAGATCAACTTAAGCCAGCTTTTGTTGAATTTTACCAGAAGCTTAGGCTCCTAAAGAACTACAGGTACTAGATGGAAGTTTATTATTAAATTTGGTTGGGTTTGCTTGTCTTTCTTTCAAATGAATGCGGTTAATCATATTGCTTTGGATGATACAGCTTCTTGAATACATTGGCATTTTCAAAGATCATGAAGAAATATGATAAGGTATTTCCCCTCTCAAAAAAATGTATGTAGTGTGCATTTGAATGATAATGAGAACTTTGCTGATTTGCTTATTTGTTGAAAGTTGGTGTAAGTATAGTTATACTTAAAAAAAATAGTGAGATTTTAAAAAACTATATAATAATATTTACAATTAAAACTAAAAGAAAATAAATTTGCTAGCAAATAGACACGGCTCTTATTCCTAAGGTTTGAACATTGATTTTGGTTCTTACATTTTGAGTTTAACATTTCAGATCACTTCAAGGAAAGCATCAAAATCTTACATGAAAATGGTGGATAACTCCTACTTTGGCAGCTCTGATGAGGTAAAATTTCTCTATTCATTTGCAAATTACAATAAAGGGGAAACAAATTATTCATTCTTAAAACCACTCAAACTTTAGGTTTTGCTTATAGAAGGGTTGCTATGTCAAGTGCTTTCCTTCTAATCTGATATGCCATTTGCCATTACAGATTACCAAACTTATGGAAAGGGCCGAAGCTACATTCATCAAACATTTCTCCAATTCGAACCGCACTGATGGCATGAAAATCTTAAGACCCCAGGCAATAAGAGAAAGACATAGGATAACATTTTCCACTGGTAAGGAATTTTTTTTAGTATGAATCAAACTTCATAACAGTGATTTGGGACCAATTTTGATATCAATTTCTTTCCCTTGAATTTGGTCTTTGTAAAAACTTCAGGTTTTTTGGCTGGCTGCTCTGTAGCTCTAATATTAGCCCTTATTTTAATTGTCCGTGCGCGCAAACTCATGGCTAAGAAAGAGGCAATACAGTACATGGACAACGTGTTTCCCCTTTATAGGTATATTTCTTCTTAAACTAAATTTGTAGAACTATCTGCTATTTATGATACCATAATAAAATGTCGTGTTTTCTAAAATCTTAAACTAATAAACTAATAGAAAACGATGAATCTAATCATTATTTTAACATAACAGAGCAATACATTCTAGTATTAAGTCGTTTTAGCTGATCAATACATAACTCTTTTGATCACATGTTGAACTCTCTGCAGCTTGTTTGGCTTTATAGTTTTGCACATGTTTACGTTTGCTGCCAATATATACTTCTGGAGGCGATATCGGGTCAATTATTCCTTCATATTTGGATTCAAGCAAGGATCAGAGTTGGGGTATCTAGAAGTTCTCCTCCTCAGTTTTGGTCTTGCAGTGCTAGCATTAACCTGTGTGCTCTTAAACCTTGACATGGAGGTAGATTCAACAACAAAAGATTATGGAACATACACCGAACTTCTGCCTCTGATCTTGGTTTTAGTAAGCTTATTAAACTTAATTAATGATTTCTTCATTTAACTTCTGAATATATACTCAGAACCTAATCCTGTCTTTCTGTGCAGCTTGTACTCTTCATATTATTCTGTCCATTTAACATCATGTACCGCACAAGTCGTTTCTTCTTCCTTACATGTGTCTTTCACTGTATTTGTGCTCCTTTGTACAAGGTAAATATTGGTCAAGAACTCATAATGCATAAGATTAGTAAGTTGAACTGGGGTGGTTAAGCATGAAGTATGAACGTTTGAGAATTTCTTTCTACTGCAGGTGACACTCCTAGATTTCTTCTTGGCAGATCAATTCACTAGCCAGGTTGGTAAATTGGTGCATGTTGTTTATCAATTATTACCCAAGAATAGCACTACAACTACCACGCATTTTACTATATAATCCTTATAAATTGATTGTCAACTTTTAAAATACAAAAAAAAAAAAAAAAAAAAAGAATAATAAAATTATAATGATAATAATAATACCTAAGAAATCAATTTACAATGTTATTAACATAGCACCAATCCCATTCATTATTAGTAAGTTGTAAACTGTTTGTAGTAAAATTGTTAGTAGCTTTACTAATCTCATCTATCAAGAAGTTGATGATATTGATCATTTTATTCCTACTTTTGTTGCAGGTGCAAGCCTTGAGAAGTTTGGAGTTCTACATTTGCTACTTTGGTTGGGGAGACTTCAAGCAGAGACTTCACAACTGTGAAGCAAGCAATGTATACAATACTTTCCTTTTCATTGTTGCTCTAATTCCATACTGGTCTCGACTCCTTCAGGTACCTAGACATTTCTTCCGGTACAATAATTTTAGGGATTAAAAAAAAAAAAAAAAAATCAAAACCATTATGGTATCAATAATTTGTAACTGACACATGTTAAAAGTGGTGTCAGTGGTAAAGTAATGTAAAACAGTAAAAGTGACATTGCATCAATTATAATTTGAAATTTAAGAGAGTAGTGAAAAGTTTTATAAAAGCCTTTTGTGACGTCTCTAATATTGCTCTTCTTCTACGGCTACAAATTGAATGATAATTGCTTGATGGACATACTTAATTCCCTTTTCTTTTTCAGTGCCTCAGGCGCCTGTTTGAAGAGAAAGATCCTATGCAAGGATATAATGGCATTAAATATTTTCTGACTATAGTGGCTGTTAGTTTGAGGACTGCTTATAGTCTTGACAAGGGAATGCATTGGAAAAGTTTAGCTTGGATTTCCTCAGTCATTGCAGCAATGGTTTCTACATATTGGGACCTAGTTATAGATTGGGGGCTTCTTCAACGTCGATCTAAGAACCGCTGGTTGAGAGACAAGCTCCTAATCCATAACAAAAGTGTATATTTTGGAGCCATGGTGAGTGACAAAATAACTTTTAACATCTAAATAGTTTTTGATTGATGTTATTTTTTTAAAAAACTTAAAATAAACATAAAATATGCATAAAGATATATATTACTTATTAACTATCTCATTCCCTTTGTCTAATGTCCTAAGTTTTCAAAAATTATTGTGTTGCATTATCCTGTGTCAGTGTCCATGTCTATGTACGTGTGCATGCTTCTTAGCTTTTATCAACGTCTAACACAGTAACACCACTAATTTTAACTTCATGACCATGCAGGTGTTGAATGTGTTGCTGAGATTTGCATGGATGCAGACTGTATTGGGTTTGAAAGTGTCTTTCTTACATACAAAGTCCTTAGTAGCCATTGTAGCTAGCCTAGAGATCATTCGTCGTGGCATGTGGAATTTCTTCAGGTAATAATAATTTTAATTAGTCATTTTGTACAAAAACTTCTTTATTTTTTGTGATAAACCTAAATTTCTACACATAATTGATCAGATTGGAGAATGAACATTTGAACAATGTTGGTAAGTACCGAGCTTTCAAGTCTGTGCCACTACCCTTCAACTATGATGAAGATGAAGATAAAGATGAATAGACTGTTTCAACTTTCTACATTTTTTTGAGAGAAGGAAAGAGAAGAGAAATAAGAAAGTTCAAATTTTCTAGAAACTATAACAGAATTTATTTATTATTACTTTTTTTTTTTTTCATTTTCTTGGGGGATGCTGAGAATTAAGATGTAGACTACATTATGTAGTCGCAATAATTTTTTTTGTGATGGCAGTCTATGATCTTGACAATCTCACACAATGTATTTATGTTGATAAATTCAATTTTTATGTTTTTTTTTTCTTGAATAATAGTAAATTTTAATCTTTTATTACAAGAACCATAATTATTATTGGAATTTACCTGCTGACCTCAAAAAACAAGTTGTAACAAAAATGTTGCTTTTGTTAATTAAAGGTTGTAGTACACTACTATCAATGCATGCCTCCCTCGACATGGTATGACATTAGCATACTTAAAAGTTCAAATGCTAACTTTTATATATTGTGAATTAGATTGATGGATTCTAGAAATCACGAACATTTCATTTGGAGTGTTGTACCTGTACCTATATTAATTAGTATCGTATTCATGTTATATCGGTGTTGTATTTGTTGTGTCGTGTTATAATTTTTTTAAATTGCTTATATTGCTGCATCATGCCTATACCCATAACATTGTTTGTGCTTCCTAGATGGACTTTGAAATGGAAATTTCTTTTAAGACACTTATTTTTCTATGTTCTGGGTTTCTTAGAAACGTAAATTTTACCTCTTAGAGTGGTGATCAAGATGTAAAAGACTTTCTCTATATATAAATGGACTCTTGATGGATCCCCTATCACTTCTTCTTCCTAAGTCCTAATAAATTGGTATTAAAGCCGTAGAAGATCCCCCGGTGCTTAATACAAACCACAAATTTATGCAACCAGTGTTCCAATTCAATTTGTTCAACATGTGTAATGTGTTCCTAGACAACATATATTAATATTGGACATTCATTACCTTGGTTTTTATTTTTGTTCATTCTTGTAGAATTGCCATGCTACAACTAGGAAGTCTCTTTACCACTCCTAAAAGAACAAACTTACGTCCATTCTCCAATCGTTATTCTGCATTTATTCAACCCATGCCATGCTCCAAAGCAACGTACACAGACCATTCATACGGTGTCAGTTTCAATCATTGTCATTTCTTTTACAATGAAAATGATAGTGAAACTTTTTGAACTTTTATATTTGTCATGGGGCACTATAAGGCCTTTGTCCATCTTAATTAATGGATTGAGAGTCAAATCCTTATTCTGTATATATTTTAGTTAGGATTTTGTTTTTGGGGAAGGTTGAATAAAAAATTTGATGACTAAGTTTTCTGTTTTTATTTTATTTTTCCCTTTTTGGTATATATTATGCATAGTAGTATATGTATATATAAAACAGTATTGTAAATACAAAATAAGTACTTTATAACTCACAATAATGTGTACTACAAATTACAAAGTACTATATAATTATTAAATTTCAACAAACTTGAGAAAAGAATAACAAAAAGACGTAAAGTAACTTGCACTTATCTTTCTTTTTTAATTTTTTTTATAATGAACTTATCTTTAATCAATAAACATTTTTTGAGGAGGGAGTTAAAAAAAAGTCTTTTCTGTTATCTTTAATTTTTGAGATAATGTTAGAACGACAATGTCTACGTGTTCATTATAATCTTATGAATGTTCAATTTTTTTTTTTAAAAAGAATTATAAATGTCCAATTGATTTAAGTATTTAGTACATGCAAGTTACAACTGATCTCATCTTTAATGGAATTGTAACTCTTAAATATAATTTTTTTTAAAAGATATTTAGAAAAAAATATACATTTAAAATATAATTATATAATAAATTTAATTGGGATAAGGTTATATATATATATATATATATATATACAAGCCTCTGAGCACGCGCATGAGAGGTTTTTCTATTTTTTTTGGTAAATGTTAATTATTTGCATTTATTATAATTTAGAAATATATTTTTTTAATTTTTCAAACAAATGAAAAAGATAAACTTTAGAGATAAAATGATTTATTTTTGGGATAATTACACTTTACCCACTTGTGGTTTGTCTCTAATTTGACTTGCCTACCCATGGTTTCAATTTTAACACTTTACCCACCCGAGGTTCAATCCGTTACTGCTCTGTAACCCACCTCTCTATCTGCCATTACTCTAACACGTTTTCTTTCAAAATCAAAACACAAAACAGATCAAAAAGTTAGGGTTTTTGATTGCTTAAGAACATTTTTATGTGGTTTTGGTTGTCGATTCATCTGATTTCCTTCGTTCTCGCATCCGTCTCGGTCTTAGCCTCCGTCTTGGCGGTTTGGAGTAATGGAGGTATCTCATCAGCGTCTACTGGAGGTTTATTCCTTGATCGCATGACCCATTTCTTTCTATATACCTGATGAACCTAACAAGAATCATGGGAATAGTAAGAAGCGAAAGCCAGTTGCTCTTCAAAGATGTGTTAAAGATGTAGAATGTCACACATGATTGAACAACTAGTGCAAGAAAGTGCCTTAACCACAATTGATTGTCTTGTATCGCGAAAGTTGTGATTGTGTCCTGGCTGCCAAGGTGTAACAGCATAAATGGTGCCCAGAATGCCATGAGCTCATTATGTACTTTAGGATTATTATTGCCAAAATTATGGTTTTTACTAGAAATGACACCTAGTGCAATTGTTACCACTGAATCAGCCATGAGGTAGCAAAACCACATAAAGATATGGATCCTTATTTTAACATTATATCTTCTTTGTCTGCCAAAGTGAAAGAGAGACAGTTGCAAGGTGAGACTGAGAAGGACCAGCAGTCGTAGCTCCCAATTATTCCATACTTTCTGTAGTAACTCTGGAACCACTTGAAAATGCTTTCCTGTTTTCGGGAAAATCCAACTATTCAAAACTTCACCAAGATTTAAACCAAAAGATAATATTAATGCAAACGTGTTTGATCTGTCTTGTGTTTTGATTTTGAAAGAAAACGTGTTAAAGTAACGGTAGACAAGGAGGTGGGTTACGGAGCAGTAACGGATTGAACCTTGGGTGGGTAAAGTGTCAAAATTGAAACCACGGATAGGCAAGTCAAATTAGAGGCAAACCACAGGTGGATAAAGTGTAATTATCCCTTTATTTTTTGAACGTGAAGGGAAAAAAAATTTAAATTTAAAGAATTCTCTTTTTGAATTCAAAATGAAATTTGTGTGAGCACGTGCTTAGAAGCTCTTCAATTTTTTTGGGTAAAGATTAATAATTTGCATCTATTATAATTTAGAAATATATATTTTTATTTTTCAAACAAATAAAAATAATAAATTTTAGAGATAAACAGTAACTATAATTTCTTTTTTGGGCGTGAAGGGAAAAAATCCTAAATTTTAGGAATTCTCTTTTTGAATTCAAAATGAAATTTATTATTTGACATTTGTGACCCTATTTCTAAATGAAGTTACTCTCATTAATAAGGATTTTTTTGAATCACATAAAAGTTCAGTTGAAAGTGGAGAATCCTCTTATATATAAAGGTTTGACTTACCTCCTGTATTTTTTTAACTAGATATGTCATTTTGTTTTAAATATACAATGACAAGTGGTAATGGATTTTAATCTTTATATTTTATTTATTTAGTGAGTGATGTAACAGTCTCTTATTAAAACAAAAAGAAATTCCTTTTAAAAAATGAATTGAAAGTAAGCCAAATCCTATATTTAATATAGATATAACTGTTAGTATTTAGTAATAATTTTTTATAATTTTGGAGGACATCCCTATGTCCCAAACGTGGGTGAAATTCCCACTGATCATACATACAATCCTTATCCAAGACAATACAAATTCATATAGCAGTAACACTTATTCTTTTTTTTTTTTCTCTTTTTTTGAGTGTAACCCTTATCCAAGACAATACAAAGTATATTCATATAGTACTTGTGCTCAAGATATTATAGTAAAATATATGAACAATATTGATATATGGCCTCACGTGTAACAAATTGGAGTGTTCTGCATTGTGATCTGTGAGTGAGTCAGAATAAGCTATCCTGGACATGGTGAGGTCACTTGTCCTTTCCGAAAATCCATAGCCCATCATACCTAGGGAGCAACAAACAATAATTCAATTCAACGAGAGTGAAAGGAGGAGAAAAGAAAGTCTGAACAACAACACAGGAAATGGAGGCTACGCTAAGACCCAGAAAAGTGCAAGCCGCCAATGGAGGCTGCGCCTTTCGAGTTTTGTCGCTTGGAGCTGGAGGAAATGTAGCCACCCATGGGTTTATGACCAGCCAACCTCGCAGCTTCCTTCTATGATAAGAACACTTGTTATCTTATATAAAATAAATGAAAACCACTTGTTATAATGAAAGATATATATATATATATATATATACACATACCTGAGCCACCCTCTTATTCTATTTTTTTTAAAAAAAACACTTGTTATACTGAAATATATTTGAGCCACCCTAAAAAAAAGCTATAAAAAAATAAAAAAACTTATTGTTCTCTTCTCTTCTCCAAAAAAAAAAAAAAAAAAAAAAAAAAAAAAAACAAACAAACAAACAGTAAAGCCAGATAAAATTTTTCTTAACAGATGCACCAATGCATCCAATACCAAAAGTATAAATTTTATAATATAGAAATTAATGTACCAATGAATGTAAATTAATTGATGGACATGTTAGATTCTAAAGACTTAGGTTTTTATGTATTTAGAACTCTAAGGTGTATTGTTGGCAAATCATGATCAAAACAATATATTTAGTAGTGTTTAGTATTGCTCAAAGTTGTATCTTTTATGTAAAGTTAGAATCGAGCTAATGCAGAAGTTACTGTGCATTTCGGCCTGACTCGATCGATCGAATCTCGGGCAGAATGTGTTTTTTCTGCAGATTTCCAACTCAGCACTAGTTGTTTAAAATGTTTAGGGTTTTCTAATTTGTCCTTAGTATAAAAGACAAACCCTAACCACGTTTTAGTGTTGTTCATATTGCTGTTTGTATAAATCTCTTGTGAGATCTAGAGGAGTTTTTCTTTACACAAACTTAGGGTTTTCAAGGAGGAGATATTATCTACACCTTGATGATCAACTCAGTTGCTGCCATTGAAGCTTAAAGAAACACAAGTAGGTGTGCTTGTATCTGGTGGTGAATCTAAGAAAGAAGGAGTCCGTGGATTCGGAGCTTGCACGTGGTCGTATTAGTAAGTTTTACTGTTGAGTAGCAATAAGAAGTCGAGCATAGGGGCTTGTAAGTCTTATTGTATGAATTTCGATTCTTTCAAGATAGTGGATTCAGATTTACCTTGAGAATAGTTAGGTTAAATCCTCCCCAAGTTTTTACCGGTTTTAGTTTCTTGGGTGATCATATCTTTGTATTATTTATTTTCCGCTGCTTTGCATGATATGATTGTTTTGATTGTGATAACCTAGTTTTGTTAAATTGGACTAAGTAATAACTTGGCTAATTACCTAGGTTAATCCAATTGTGTTTTAAGGGGTCTAAAAACTATCAAGTGGTATCAGAGCAGGTTGCTCTCTTGTTGTTGATCTTTTGATCACTGAGCTGATCCTTGACCTCTATTGTTATGGATTCTTGGAAAATCTTTCTGCTTGTTTATCAGCTTGCTTACTTTGTGTATATGTCACTTGTTGTTTTTGTTAAATCTTTCCTTGGATGTCTTGGTCTTATCATATGTGATAATAATTATTTGTATTATACTGCCTTAATTGCCTTAAAGGCATGAGATTCTTGTCTTTGGTATTTGGATAGTGGTTGTTCCAGGCATATGACAGGAAACAAAGGATTATTTAAGACCCTCTTTGAAGGAAAGATTGGGACAGTCACTTTTGGAGATGGAAGCAAATCTGTGATCAGAGGCATTGGAACTGTGGACATTCTAGGATTACCAGTCTTTGAAGATGTTTGGTATGTTGATGGACTGAAGGCAAATTTACTCAGCATCAGTCAGATTTGCGACAATGGACTGAATGTTCTCTTCACTAAGTATGAATGTGAGATACTTGATGGAGGAGGTGACTGTATGTGTGTTGGTGTAAGGACAACAGACAACTGTTATGGATTGACACCAAACATAAGCAACAAGTACTTTAGTGCAAAGATTGATCAAGTTGATTTGTGGCATCAACGGTTGGGGCATGCAAGTCATAAGTAGTTAGAAAAGATTTCCAAATGTGATGCAGTTGTTGGTTTACCTAAGTTTGAGAAAATAGATAAGTGTATATGTGAACCATGTCAGATAGGTAAACAGATAAAATCTAAACATCCGTCTGTAGTTAGTGTTCAAACTTCAAGACCTTTGGAGTTACTGCACATTGATTTTATGGGTCCTACTCGAGTTCAGAGTTTAGGAGGAAAGAAATATATTCTAGTAGTTGTGGATGACTTTACCAGATATACTTGGGTTGTGCTTTTGAAAGATAAAACTAAGGCTCCCGAGAAGATGATACATTTATGTAAGAAATTGCAGGTTGAAAAAGATACTGTGATAGCCAGGCTGGCTATCTTCTGCAATGATCAAGGCACACATCAAGAGTTCTCTTCACCCAAAACACCACAACAAAATGGAATAGTTGAACGGAAAAATAGGGTTATTCAGGAGATGGCACGTGTGATGCTACACAATAAAAAGTTACCCAAATCCTTCTGGGGAGAAGCAGTTAACACTGCTTGTCATACACTCAATCAGGTGTATTTCAGATCTGATTCCAAGAAGACTCCCTATGAACTCTGGAGAGGAAAGAAGCCAATTGTTAAGTATTTCAGGATATTTGGTAGTGATTGTTACATTTTATGTGATAGAGAGAACTTAGAAAAATTTGATGCAAAGAGTGATAAGGGATATTTTTTAGGGTACTTCTCTACTAGTAGAGCATATAAAGTGTATAATCTGAGAACCAAAACAGTCATGGAATTATCAAATGTTGTGATCAATGATGAAGTATATCCAGAAGCACATTCAGAAAGTACTGCTCCAATTCAAGATAAGCCTATGGAGGCTAATGACTCACTTCCTGTTGATTATGTTGGGAAACATAGTGTAAGGAGTTAATGGCGTTGAATGATGCAATTTCTGTGCCATCAAGTCCGGAACCATCCACTCCGGTTCATGAGACTCAACAGGCTCAACATGAGTTTAGTCCTTCATCAGAACAGAAAGGTACATCCACATCTCTAGTTAAAGGTCCTTCTTCTAGAATAAGGCTTAATCATCCCTTCTCAAATATATTGGGAAGTCTGAATGATAGCATGAGATTAAGGTCAAAAGCTTTAAGTGTAATTACACACTCATGCTATTTGTCCCAATTTGAACCGAAAAAGGTAGATGAGGCACTTCAAGATGCTGATTGGGTAAACTCTATGCATGAATAACTTCATCAATTTGTTCGGAATGATGTGTGGGAATTAGTTCCTAGACCAAATGGTGTAAATGTAATTGGAACTAAATGGATCTTTAAGAACAAGTCAGATGAACATGACACTATTATCAGAAATAAATCAAGACTTGTTGATCAAGGTTACACACAAGTGGAAGTGATTGACTTCGATGAGACCTTTGTACCGGTAGCAAGATTGGAATCCATTAGGATACTGTTGGCTATAGCAAGTTATCTGAACTTCAAGTTATATCAAATGGATGTCAAAAGTGCTTTCTTGAATGGAATGTTGCAAGAAGAAGTATATGTTGAACAACCGAAAGGTTTTGTTGACCCTCACAAATCGGATGATGTGTATAAATTGAAGAGAGCTCTGTATAGTTTGAAACAAGCTCCATGGGCTTGGTATGATAGATTGATTGCATATCTCACTGAGCATGGCTTCAAAAGGGGATCTGCAGACACTACTCTCTTCATAAGAAAGGGTAAGAACAGTTTTGTTGTAGCTCAAATTTATGTTGATGATATTGTTTTTGGTGCTACTAATGACTCTCTTACTTATTCTTTTGTAGATGAAATGAAAGTTATGTTTGAAATGAGTATGGTTGGTGAACTAACTTATTTCTTGGAATTACAGGTGAAGTAAACGGACTCAGGGATCTACATCAACCAAGCAAAATATGCAAGGAATCTAGTCAAGAGATTTGGACTGGACAATGCTGCACATGCCAGAACACCAATGGCCGCCAATGCAAAATTAACAAATGATCTGTCAGGTGAGTCTGTTGATGTTACATTATACAGAAGTATGATTGGATGCCTTTTATATTTGACTGCTAGTCGGCTTGATATTGCCTTTAGTGTTGGTGTTTGTTCTAAATTTCAATCTAATCCTAAAGTTTCACACTTAAATGCTGTCAAAAGAATCATTAAATATGTTGGTGGAACTAGTGATTATGGATTATTTTATAGTAAAAAGTCTAATCTGTTTCTTACTGGTTTTTCTGATTCTGATTGGGCTGGTAATGCTGATGATAGAAAAAGCACCACTGGTGGATGTTTTTATATTGGAGCCAATCTCGTTGCTTGGATGAGTAAAAAGCAAAATTCTGTGTCCTTGTCTACTACCAAGGCAGAATATATTGTTGCTGGAAGTTGTTGCTCACAACTTCTTTGGATAAAAAAGGTTTTAACTGATTATGGGATATCCCAAGATACCATGGTTGTTTACTGTGATAACTTTAGTGCTATTGACATATCTAAGAACTCTGTTCAACATTCTAAGACTAAGCACATAGAGATTAGATATCACTTCATTAGGGATCTTGTTGAAAGAAAGATTGTGTGTCTTGAGTATATTCCTACTGAACGTCAGAATGCTGACATCTTCACCAAACCTCTTAATAGAAATAAGTTTGAGACACTTCATCAAGTAATTGGTGTGATTCTATGTCCCTGATCTGTCTTGGCATTCATGGTCCTTGTGCTTCATTGCTCTACCCTTTGTGATCATTGTTCTTTGGTTTTGTGTTTCTTTTGTTTCTAGGATTTGCATCACATAACATTCATGCATTTCATTCTAGTTGTTTAAAAAAAAAAAAAAAAAAAAAGGAAAAGGGAAGAAAAAGGAAGCAAATTGTGTTTTGCACTAGTTTCTTGGTTTTTGAGAACAAGGTCGGTCAATTTATTTTCATATAACATGTCTTTTGTACCTTGTTTAGCCTTGATGAGCTTACTTATTGCACTTTACTAGTTGAAACTTTGTAGTGCATGTTGTATGGGAAAGATGTTTATGGCTTTGATCACTTTGTCTTGATCTTGAAGTCACATGTTTTTTGATTGTCGAACTTGAACTTTTAGAGAAAGACATAAATAACCGTATCACCACTATTCACTAGCCAATCATGAACACCTTAGTGCATATCGTAAGATTTTGTATTCGAGAAAATGTAGCACATGCACAAAAAGAACATAAGGTGTAGCCTTGGTTTAATTGCTTAATACTTAAAATTGGTGTGTACTATTAGGCTTGATGCCAAATCACATAATTAAAATTAGTGTGTACATTATCCTGACTTTTTAATAAGTTTCTGAATAAATTAAAATTGGTATGTATATTATGAGTCAAAATTCAAGAAAATTACATGATTGCAAGCTTATGATCTAGGAGATGTGAGAGTTATATGATGTAACTCTTTAGGTGATAGTCTCTTTTAAATTCTATGTGATGAATTTTGTAGATTTTGTGATTGATTGCTATTTACATATCACCTCACATGCATCTCAAGTTTTTGCTAGTTGCACACACTACACGAGTTATTCTTTGCTAAACATTGTACATGTTATTGTGTGTGTTTATGGTCTAACCAACCAAGTTTGCAATTACTTTGAATTCTGTGCAAAATTGATTTGATGCTTGAAAATTTATGGAGAATGCAAGAAATTTTAAACTTGGGAAATTTGGGTTTCAATTCTTGTTTTTGAAAATCATATCATCACATACTCATGCATTGTGATTCCTATAATTCTTTGCTTTGAGTTGTTTCTAAAACTTTTTAAAAAACTGTGTTTTTCTCAAAATATTTGTGAGTCTTTGTCTGTTTCGATTAATCGAGTCTATTTTTCGATCGATCAAAATTGTTTTTAAAAATTTCTATGAGCCTCTATGTGTTTTGATCGATCGAAACTGTTTTTCGATCAATCAAAAATCGTATGGGATGTTTTTTTAAAACTGAGTTTTAGATCAGACAAACACTTTTTCAAAAAGTTCTTTGCTTTTTCTCTCTCCATACGACTCGGTCAAGGCTTACTCACAAATTTTTGTCGTTTTCGCCCTTTTTTTTTGCAAGGTTTTCCTCTCCCAAGGCTGGTAAGACCTTTATACCCTTCCTTTTGCATTTATTTTCATGTTTTCATGCATAAACTCATGCATTTTTGTGAGATTTTCGGAACTTTTCAAAATTGGGAATTTTGTTGAATCAATCCTCTTTTTCTGAAATTGATCATTGGGTTTTGTTCCTGTATTGATATATTCATGATATATGTTGGTTAATTTGATCAATTTGGGGCTTTGTGAAAAATTGAAAATTCTAGGGTTTGTTTTGAATCTGAATTGGGGCTTTTTATTCAAATTGGTTCAATTGATGAAATTGGCTTGTTGAATTGATGTAATTGGTCATTATTTTCTGAAATCTATCTTGTATGATGATCAATTCGTCAATTTCTTACAAATTGATCAAGTGGTTTTTCAAAATTTTGGGGTTTTTGTTAGAAACTCTATGCTCAAGCCAAATTTGTGAACTTGAACTAATTTTGAACTTGATTGCACTGCATTAGGTCATGCATCACTACATTTAATTTGTTCATGCATCATATAGATTTTTGTTCTATAGTGTTTTTGTTCTAACTTGCAGTCTGCCCTTGGTTTTTTGTTTTGTTTTTTTTGCTTTGTGTTTTGGTCCTTATCCTAGCACTATGCCTAGGAAAACTAGAGCCCATAGGACCCCCCCCCCCACTTCCTTTGAGTCTCCCTTTAGGAGTGAGGTGTTTAGGAATGACAAAAGCAGAGAGGCCTTTGAGAATCTGAACAGTAAGCGTAAGATTTGGGCTGAGTGTGCTGTGATTTTAGATGAGATTGATCCGACCATTAGGGCTAACTTTGAGTCTAGAGGTTGGTTGTCCCTCTTAGAGATAGATCATCCACCCCCGGCTGTCCTGATTAGAGAGTTCTTCTCGAATCTCTCTTGCCACGTCTATGATTCCAACACCCTTGTTAGGAGTTGGATACGAGGTATTAAGTTCACCATTATCCCTCGGGTAGTGGCTAATGCTCTTGGGGTTCCGGTTGTTCGGGAGCCTGACTATCCTTATGATGAGTCTCCATCCTTAGATGTTGTCATGTCATACATCATTGGGTCTTCTATCTAGTGGGATTCTGATCCTCGAATCACATCTGTTGATCTTATCGAGATTGCCTATCTTTTCTTTAGGATAGCGTGTCATTCTTTGTGGCCTATTTCTCATCTCCACACCATCCCTCTAGAGCGATGTGTGTTTTTGTATGCTTTTGTTTCTGGGCGTCTATCAGTTTCCTTCATCTGTCCCTTCGTTCTTTGAACGAGGTTCATAGGAGTTCTGCCGTAGGGCATGCGCTTATCCATCCTATTTTCATTCATATGATTTTGTTGTTTCTAGGTCTAGATGGTTTTCCTTTCGGTGAGCCTGTTCATGTTGTTGCTCCCATAGGTGCCACCTTTTTTAGGCAGAGGGCTGCTCACTTAAGAGTTGCTCATTCGCGTTCTAGAGGTGCGTCATCTGGTGCTGTTCTCCCTCCTCCCTTTTCTACAGGTGCTGATGCTACTAAGACGTCTGGTGCTACTGTTGTTGATGCTGATGTTCCTCCATCGACTACTTCGGATGATTCGGACATTCGATGTACGTTGGATCATGTCTTGACCGTTCAGGCGGCTCATGGACAGATTTTGGTGGACGTGCTCGATGAGATCCGTGCTTTGCACGCAGAGTTGGCACAATTTAGACGATCTTCACCGCCACCTCCCTTTTGATGATGGATTCTGATTACCCTTTGGCATTCCGTCACAAAAAGGGGGAGTACATATTTGAGAGCTCTTGTAGAGTTGTGTCTTCAGGGGGAGAGTATTTTTGTTGGTTGGAGTTTGTGGAGTTTAGATTGTATCTAGGTGCTTCACATTGTATTTTATCTTTTTAGCTCTTGCCATATTTTGTCGGGATATTCATGTTAGGGGGAGTTACTTTTATTGCTTTATATGTTTCTTGTTTTCAACTGTTTATTGATTTATATTTATGAGTTTTTCATTGACATATGTCTTTATTGTGTGTTGTTTGAAATCAAGAATTTATTTTGTTTACTTGTATTTTTCCACACATGCGGTTATGCATTTTGTTTAGTATTTTATGAAATATACAAGTTGATTCAATTGAACTGTTGTCTACACTTACAACTGATGGATAGTAGTTAGGATTGAGTTTGTTTTATGAGTATTTGTTTTGTAAAGGGCTTTTCTTTGTAAACTTTGAGCTTCTAGTTGTGTTTTGTTATGGATTGCCAAAGGGGGAGTTTGTTAGGTTCTAAAGATTTAGGTTTTTATGTATTTAGAACTCTAAGGTGTATTGTTGGCAAACTATGATCAAAACAATATGTTTAGTAATGTTTAGTCTTGCTCAAAGTTGTATCTTTTATGTAAAGTTGGAATCGAGCTAATGCAGAAGTTACTGTGCATTTCGGCCTGGCTCGATCGATCAAAGCTTAGGCTCGATCGATCGAATCTCGGGCAGAATGTGTTTTTTCTGCAGATTTCCAACTCAGCCCTAGTTGTTTAAAACTTTTAGGGTTTTCTAATTTGTCCTTAGTATAAAAGGCAAACCCTAGCCACGCTTTAGTATTGCTCATATTGCTGTTTGTGTAAATCTCTTGTGAGATCTAGAGGAGCTTTCCTTTACACAAACTTAGGGTTTTCAAGGAGGAGATATTATCTACACCTTGATGATCAACTTAGTTGTTGCCATTGAAGTTTAAAGAAACATAAGCAGGTGTGCTTGTATCTGGTGGTGAATCCAAGAAAGAAGGAGTTCGTAGATTCGGAGTTTGCACGTGGTCGTGTCAGTAAGTTCTACTGGTGGGTAGCAATAAGAAGTCGAGCGTGGGAGCTTGTAAGTCTTATTGTATGAAATTCGATTCTTTCAAGATAGTGGATTCAGGTTTACCTTGAGGATAGCTGGATTAAATCCTCTCCTAGTTTTTACCGGTTTTGGTTTCCTGGGTGATCATATCTTTGTGTTATTTATTTTCTGCTGCTTTGCATGATATGATTGTTTTGATTGTGATAACCTAGTTTTGTTAAATTGGACTAAGTAATAACTTGGCTAATTACCTAGGTTAATCCAATTGTGTTTTAAGGGGTCTAAAAATTATCAGGATAAATAATATTGAATTGTTAATTTATTTGTGATTGGTGACACATTAATTTGTAAATTATAATATATAATAAAATTTATAGTATATCTAACCCTACTCTTTTATAAAAGTAGACAATTTATCATGTGTAAATATCATTAATAAAAAATATATATAGAATTTTTGAAAGCCTTTTAATTTTTAATTTTTTTTTTGAAAGAAAGCCTTTTAATTTATAGTAACATTACTTGATTTCTCTCTAAAGAGAGGAATAATTCAAATCTCCTTGTAAAAAGAAAAAAAAAAAAAAAAAGTACTGCATTCAGTACATTGTAAGAGCATCGCCATTGTATTTTACATTATGCTGTAGCAAACAAAACACTAAAATCACACTCCATTGGCTCACTGTAGAAAATAATTCACGCTGCCATTGTAACATCTAAAAATATAAAGTTACCGTAGCGCTATGTATATCATTTTTTTTTTTTTTTAATCTCACACATTCTCTCTCTCTATGTGGCAGACCCATGTTATTGTAGCAACATGTGGGTAGAAAATAAGTTGATGGGAATGCCAGGTGATAGTTAAATAATTTAATTTAGTACGACAACCTTTTTTGGTGGGCGTTGATAGATTTTGAACGTTGAGCCTATCTACCTTTGAATGAATCTGGAAGAAGCATGCGTCTATGAATGACAGTCTCGAAGTTTAAGCTTTGACCCATTTGCATTTTCCTTCATCAAAAAGAGCCCAACCAGAAAGTACAATAGGGATAAGGTCTATTAAAGACTCCTAGGCAGCTTGGATGGGAAAGCAAGACCACTACCATCTCAAAATTATTTTTTCTTTTCTACCAAGGACATTTCAAAACTCTAAATTTTCTGTAACGCAAAAAGGAAGCAAGAGAATCAAACTTGTCAAAGAAATGAGTCAATGACCCTTTCTACCAATCTCAAGTTGATTTAAAAATGGAGCATTATATTACGAGGGAAACAAAAGTTCAACTCTATGATTATTTGAGAGTTTTGCATAAAGGTTATTTACGAAGATTATTAGATTATTATACTTTTTGGATTTTTTTTTTGTCTATATAATCTATTCCCTCTAATTTTCTATTATTATTAAAAATCAGCTCTAAGAAACTAAAATTTTATTAAAATAGAAATCAATCCGTACTCCTAGTTTACTATAATAAATGGAAAAAAATAATTAAAAAATTCAGTGCACTAGTTACACTAAATAATTTCACATGTCCAAAAATCTTTTTTCCCCTTTAGATAATTACATTCTTCTTCCTCTTTGTCAGGCCAAGAGAGAGAGAGAGAAAAAAAAAAAATACAAGCATTGGGTGTTGAGGTCTTTAGATCCAAGTATGACGGTAGGTACATACGAATTTGCTTGATTTACTACTTTTTTATTTATTTATTTCATAATTGCCTTATTTACTCCTTTCTAGGGCATTGTTTGCAAAATTGAACTTTATGAGCATTAAAATTTTGAAAATATTCATCTGTCTAAAGTGATTATGGGTTTGTTTGAGATTCGTTTATTTTATTGAAACTAAAAATTTTTTGCTGAAAATACTGTATAAAAATTAGCTGAAATGGTATAACGAGATTCTTAAATAGTACAAAAAAGTACAATAAAAAATATAAATAATTACAAAAATAAGTTAAATAGTAAAATAAATTAATAAAATTAATCATACAAACAGATACCGTAAAAATTTCTAAGCTAATAATAATTAGTTTGAGAATTCAGTGGACAATGGGGTAAATTTCCTGTTTGAAAGTTCAAAATGATGTAAAAGACAAAAATAAATTAATATTTCTTGGACGTTGGAAACTTTGCAAAGAATGGTCAAAGAACATGCCTGGCAACTCTGACAGGAGATTAGGTGGCTGTGAAACTGAACAGAAAATTTACTAGAAATGGAAAAATATCCCTGTCAAGTGTCAACATTAATCATTCTTCATTTTCTCCGATGTTCACATTTTCAATAGTGACTGCTATCCTATTTTTTTCTATAGTTAGGAAATGACATTTTTACTAAAAAAAACCTTTTATACGGCAAACAAATTTATAATTTCTTTTTCCAACTTTTTCATGTGATTAATTGAGCGGTAAAAAAAAAAAAAAAAAGTAATTAATTTATGTAAAAATGACAAATAATTAATTATAATATGTGTTATATATAAAAATTGTAGTAAAAGTTGTGAACAATTTATGTTGTATGTCAGACCGTGTGCCTTACCGATCCATCCAACGATCAATTGATGAAGAATAATGGAGCACAAATTTTTTATAGCATTCGATAGCAAACTAAGTCCATTGGTATTGGAGCGAATTGTGAAATCCCTCACAATCTCTCCCTCACAATGTCGCTTCAACAACTTGAACCTATGATCGGGGTTTGATACCACTTGTCGGATCATGTGCCTTACCGATCCATCCAAAGACCAATTGGTCAAGAATGAGGGGCACAAATCTTTTATAACATTCAATTGCAGACCAAACCTATTGGTATTAGAGCGAATTGTGAAATCCCTCACATTGTATAAAAAATTATGGTAAAAATTGTGTTATATATAAAAATTGTAGTAAAAGTTGTGAACAATTTACGTTATATATAAAAATTGTGGCAAAAGTTGTGAATTTGTACAAGTTAATAGAGTTTACTTTTTTTAATTTTTTAATTTTTAATTTTACGTTAAAGCCCACATATACATGTACGGATGTACCTCTCTCCTACATGAAGAAATAGACCAAACCAACACGTGTGAGCAACCTGTTCATTTGAATTTTCCTTATGAATCTTCCGCGAACAGAACATGAGCTAATACTATGGTCCTCAACATGTATATATATAGGGAGAGAGTTGCATCAGAAGAAGCACTTAATATATCTCATCAAGGTGTTACATTACACTCATTTACTATAGCAACCACTATATATTTCTTCATTTTGTGCTGCAATAAAAGGCACAAAAACCATGAAATTTGGGAAGGAATTCACAGCACAAATGGTGCCAGAATGGCAAGAAGCATACATGGATTACAATCAACTTAAATCCCTTTTGAAAGAAATCCAACGCTTCAAGCAAAGAACCAAGCCACCAGCAACCCCAGCTGGCCTCAAACGAAAGCTCACACTTTATAGAGCTTTTAGTGGCTTAACACAAAGATACAACAACCCCACAAGCCCATCATCAGCTTCTGATGACATTGAAAGCCAAGCCATTCTTGTCAATTCTGTGAACCATGGTGGCTCACAAAGTTATCAAACTACGTTTCTCATGTCCTCCGATGAAGGTGGCGAGTATGAATTGGTTTACTTTAGGAGACTTGACGATGAATTCAATAAAGTGAACAAGTTTTACAAGGCTAAAGTGGAGGAGGTGATGAAGGAAGCAGCTATGTTGAACAAACAAATGGATGCTTTGATTGCTTTTAGGATCAAAGTGGAGAATCCTCAAGGGTGGTTTGATACGTCTGTGGAGATGACTCGTCTTGCTTCTGATGTTGCTGCTTCAGCAGCTGCATTGGCTGCTTCTACACCCAAAGGAGCCAGAGCAAGTAGTAAGTTTTTGAAGCTTTTTATTTATTAATTTATTTTTGGAAGCCTTTTCGTACTGTTTTTAACTGCTAGTGTTACACTCGTTAAAAAATACTACAATTATTATCAATTTTACTGTTGGCGAATGTCGAGTGTGAGATCGGCGGTGGAACCAGCGGCTCCCCAAGTGATGTCGCTGGTATGAACTTAGTTTACTAAAATAGTGGCTTGTTATGACCATGCTTCACTAGTTTCATATTCATAACAAGGCCAAGAATATCAAAGTGTTTGCAAAATGATATCAATTAGTAGAACTCTGCAATAACTAAATCTAATGCACCATGATCAGGAAGAGTTCCCATGTCCATGGATATGATTGAAGAGGGTCCGAGCAGCCATGGACCATCATCAGATGAATCAAGTGATGACAAAGAGAATGAAATTGTCAACCAAATGGTTCAAGAACAGAGGCTAAAGAACACGAAGGGAACTAGACCAGCTCCTCTTGAAATACTTAGTCATGTGAAAATGAACAACACTCTAGAGACTCCTCGTTCAACCATTAAGGGCTTCCTCAATTACCCTGTGCAGACAGAGCTGAATTTTACCAGGGAAAATTTGAGGAAAGTTGAAGATCAACTTAAGCGAGCTTTTGTTGAATTTTACCAGAAGCTTAGGCTTCTAAAGAACTACAGGTACTATATGGTAGTTTATTATTAAATTTGGTTGGATTGATTTGCTTGTCTTTCTTTCAAATGAATGCAGTAAATCATTTTTCTTTGAATGATACAGCTTCTTGAATATTCTGGCATTTTCAAAGATCATGAAGAAATATGATAAGGTATTTCCCCTCCCCCCCAAAAAAAAAAAATTGTATATAGCTTGCATTTGGATGAGAATGAGAAGTTTATTGATTTGCTTATTGTTGAAAAGTTGGTTCAAGTATAGCTGTATTTAGAAAAAACTGTACATAAAAAAATATGTTTAGATACTAAAAAAAAACTGCTAGCAAATAGACAATGCTCTTATTCCCAAGGTTTGGACATTGATTTTGGTTCTTACGTTTTGAACTTAACATTGCAGATCACTTCACGGAATGCATCAAAATCTTACATGAAAATGGTGGATAACTCCTCCCTTGGCAACTCTGATGAGGTAAAATTTCTCAATTCGTTAGCAAAATGCAAGAAAGAAAGGGGAGATTAGATCATTCATTATCAAAACTACTTAACCTTTAGGCTTTGCTTACAAAAGGGTTGCTAATGTCAATTACTTTCCTTCTAATCTGATATTCCATTTGCCATTTCAGATTACCAAACTTATGGAAAGGGTTGAAGCTACATTCATCAAACATTTCTCTAATTCTAATCGCACCAAAGGCATGAAAATCTTAAGACCCAAGGCAATGAGGGAAAGACATAGGACAACATTTACCACTGGTAAGATCTTTTATTAGGATGAATTAAACTTCTTAATAGTGAATTGGGACCAATTCTGATATCAATTTCTTTCCCTTGAATTTGGTCTTTGTAAAAACTTTAGGTTTTTTTGCTGGCTGCACAATAGCTCTGATTTTAGCCCTTATTTTAATCATTCGCGCACGCAATATCATGGATAAGCAAGAGAAAACAAAGTACATGGAAAACATGTTTCCCCTTTACAGGTATATTTCTTCCTAAATTGAATTTCTAGGATTTTCTACTTTAGTACCATGATAAAAGATCGTTTGTCCAAAAGCTTAAACAAATAGAAAGTGATGAATTTAATCATTATTTTAACTTAACAAAACAAACAAGAAATTCTAGTATTAAGTCGTTTTAGCTGAATAAAAATAGATTCAAATGAACATGACTTCCATTTCCAACAATAGGGATCTATAACTCTTTTATTTCACATGTTGAACTCCTTGCAGCTTGTTTGGCTATATAGTTCTGCACATGATTATGTATGCTGCCAATATATTCTTCTGGAGGCGATACCGAGTCAATTATTCCTTCATATTTGGATTCAAGCAAGGAACCGAGTTGGGGTATCGAGAAATTCTCCTCCTCAGTTTTGGTCTTGCAGTGTTAGCACTAGCCAGTGTGCTTTTAAACCTTGACATGGAGATGGATCCAAATACAAAAGATTATGGAACATACACCGAACTTCTGCCTCTAAACTTGGTTTTTGTAAGAATTATCAAACTTAATTGATGATTTCCTCATTTAACCTTTGAATATATAGGCAGAAGCTAATCTTGTGATTCTTCTCTTTTTCTGCAGCTTGTACTCATCATATTATTTTGCCCATTTAACATCATGTATCGTTCAAGTCGTTTCTTCTTCCTTACATGTCTCTTTCACTGTATTCTTGCTCCTTTGTACAAGGTATATATTGGTCAAGAAAAAGTAATGCTTAATTTAAGTTGAACTGGGGTGGTTTGTATGAAGTATGAACATGGTGAATTTCTTTCTACTGCAGGTGACGCTCCCAGATTTCTTCTTGGCTGATCAGCTTACTAGCCAGGTTGGTAAATTGTTGCATGTTGTTTATCAATTACCTAAGAATAAAAGAAAATAATAATCATTATAAACTGATGTGTTAACTTTTGAAAAATAATAATAATAATAATAATAAAGAAATTGATATACAATGTTATTAATTTAGCACCAATCACATTCATTCTTCATCAATTTGGAAACCATTTTTAGTAAAAAATTTAACAGCTTTACTCATCTCTTGTCTATCCAGAAGTCCATGATATTGATAATTTTATTCTTACTTTTGTTGCAGGTGCAAGCCTTGAGAAGTTTTGAGTTCTACATTTGCTACTATGGTTGGGGAGACTTCAAGCACAGACATCATACCTGCGGAAGAAGCGATGTATACAAAACTTTCTATTTCATTGTTGCTGTAATTCCATACTGGTCTCGACTCCTTCAGGTACGAACCTTAAAATTTCTTCTTCTTATAAGTTTAGGGACAAAAAAAATTCACAACTATAATGGTATCATATTGGAATTGGTTTATGTAAAAGTGGTTTCATTGGTGAAGTAATGTAAAAGTGATGAAACACTAATTATAACTTAATGTCCAAGAAAGTTGTGAAAAATTTTATGAAAGCTTTTTGTGTGCGTACTTAATTGCCTTTTGTTTTCCAACATGCTTTTCTTCATCTGTTGGCACAAATTGAATGATAACTGCTTGATGGATATAATCTTTTTTTCATTTGTTTTTTCAGTGCCTCAGGCGCCTGTATGAAGAGAGAGATCCTATGCAAGGATATAATGGAATTAAATATTTTCTGACTATTGTGGCTGTTATCTTGAGGACTGCTTATAGTCTTAACAAGGGAATGGGTTGGAAAACATTAGCCTGGATTATCTCAGCCATTGCAGCAATTGTTTCTACATACTGGGACCTTGTTATAGATTGGGGGCTTCTTCAACGTCGATCTAAGAACCGCTGGTTGAGAGACAAGCTATTAGTCCCTCACAAAAGTGTATATTTTGGAGCAATGGTAAGAGAAAAAATTACTGGAGCATCTACATGGCTTTTGATAGATGTTATTTGTTTTAAAAACTTAAAATAAACATAAAATATGCTCAAAGATATATGTTAATCATTAACTATCTCAACCCCATCTGTCTCGTGTCTGTGTCAGTGTCCATGACTCCATGTGCAGGGTTCTTAGCTTTTATCAACATCTAACACAGTAACACTACTAATTTTAACTTCATGACCATGTAGGTGTTAAATGTGTTGCTAAGGTTTGCATGGATGCAGACTGTGTTGGGTTTCCAAGTGTCTTTCTTACATAAAAATTCCTTAATAGCCATTGTAGCTAGCCTAGAGATCATTCGTCGTGGCATGTGGAATTTCTTCAGGTAACAATAATTTTAATAAGTCATTTTGGTACAAAAACTTCTTTATTTTTTGTGATAAACTTAAATTTCTATGCATCATTGATCAGATTGGAGAATGAACATTTGAACAATGTTGGCAAGTACCGAGCTTTCAAGTCTGTGCCATTACCCTTCAACTATGATGAAGATGAAGATAAAGATGAATAAGATGTTTCAACTTTCTACATTTTTTTAAGAGGAGAGAAGAGAAGAGAAATATATATATTAGATTGAAGAGAAATAAGAAAGTTCAATTTTTTGTAAAAACTATAGTAGTTTTTTTCTTCTTTAAATTTTATTTTCTTGGGAGATGCTGAGAATTGAGATGTAGACTACATTATGTAGTCACAATAATTTTTTTTTGTGAAGGCAGTCCATGATCGTGACAGTCTCACACAATGTATTTATGTTGATAAATCCAATTTTTATGTTTTATTTTTTTCCCTGAAAAATAGTAGATTTTAATCTTATTTTAATTTTTAGGGTAAATTCCAGAAACCTACCCCGAGGTTTGAGGAAATACCAAACACATCCAAGAGTTGTTGAAAATGGCCAATTTGCTCCTTAAAACAGACGGCGTGTGTACTGCCGTTTGTTCACTCTCTCCAGATGATTCTTTTTTCCATGTTCTCTGTCTGTTCACTTTCTCCTTCGCGCCATAACATAAACGCCTCTCTCCGAAACTCAAACCAGTTCAAAAGATATACACAAAACATGTATTTTGAGGAAGATTACAAAAAAAAAAAAAATCACTAAACCAATACCCATTTTTCAAATCAAAACCATACATTCTCCTTAGGAAAAATAAAAATTTACATTACATTCCAAAAACAAAAATCCTCCCTTCATCAAACCAAGATCAACCCAATTAGATCCAGTATCACACAAGGCAATCAAACAGACCCATTTACATCACACCTCAAACAGATCCAAAAAATAAAATAAAATTCAAAACAAAACCCAAACCCATTGGTGAGCATCATGTGACCCAGCAACCGCCGGCCACCATAGCACCATCCATCACTACCCACCCATCAATTTCAAACCCAAACCGTTCCTACCATCAAACATTCACACCTCAAACCCAAAAAAACCCCAAATTATTTAAAAAAAAAAAAAAAAAAAACCCACTGTTGAGCATCGTGTGACCCAACCACTGTCCACCACAGCACCACCGTCCAGCACGGCACCACCCATCACTACCCACCCATCTTCCTCAAACCCAAACCGTTCCAACCAAACATCACATGATTCACACCTCAGACCCAAACAAAACCCAAATCAAAAAATTAAAAAAAAAAAAAAAAAAAAACCCATACCCACAACGGCTGCTCCACCAGACTGACCTTGCAACCACCATCTCCACTCATCGTGGCCCAGCAATTGTCATCTACAATTCATCATGATTCGCAACCCAACCACAAAGCTTTTAACGGCAGAGTATGGCGTGAGATTTGTGGTTAAATTGGCTTTGAAACCATTCCGGTGGAGGAGTTGTTGCTCCCGAGTCTGAAAATTTGGCTTTGAACTTGAGAGATAGAGATTTTTTGGTGTAAAGAAGAGAGATTTTCTGGGTGTGAAGGAGAGAGTGACTTTCTGGTGTTATTCGTGAAGAAGAGAGAGAAAATTTGGTTTGATATATGGTGCTCAAATGGCGTTACACGCCGTCTGTTTTAAGGAGCAAGTTGGTCATTTTCAATAACTCTTGGACGTGTTTGGTATTTCCTCAAACCTCAGGGTAGGTTTTTGGAATTTACCCTAATTTTTATTACAAGAACCTTAATTATTGGAATTACCTGCTGACCTCATAAAACAAGCTGTAACAAATTAAAATTTTACTTTTGTTAATTAAAGGTTGTTCTACACTACTATCAATGCATGCCTCCCTCGACACAGTATGACATTAGCATACTTCTTGTTCTATTTTTTCATAAAATCTTTTCACTTTTTTGTTGAAAAATTTTACTTATTAATTGTTGTTGAGTTCTCTTTTATTTTATTTCTTCTTTCAAAAAGTTCAAATGCTAACTTTTATGTATTGTGAATTAGATTGATGGATTCTAGAAAACATGAACACTTTGTTTAGAGTGTTGCACGTGTAGTTGTATTAGTATCGTATTTATGTCGTATTCGTGTTGCATTGGTGTTGTATCTATTATGTCGTGTTATAATTTTTCAAAAATTGCTTGTATTGCCACATCATACCTGTACCCATAACATTGTTTGTGCTTCCTAGATAGACTTTTTTTTTTTTTTTTTTTTTTTTTGAGGGAGTTCCTAGATGGACTTTGAAATGGAAATTTCTTTTAAGACACTTATTTCTCTATGTTTTGGGTTTCTTAGAAACATATAAATTCTACCTCTTAGAGTGCTGATCAAGACGTAAAAGACTTTCTCTATATGTAAATGGACTCTTGATGGATCCCCTGTTACTTCTCCTTCCTAAGTCCTAATAAATTGGTATTAAAGCCGTAGAAGATCCTCCGGTGCTTAATACAAACCACAAATTTATGCAACCAGTGTTCCAATTCAATTTGTTCAACAAGTGTAATGTGTTCCTAGACAACATATATTGGACATTCATTACCTTGGTTTTTATTTTTGTCCATTCTTGTAGAATTGCCATGCTACAACTAGGAAGTCTTTACCACTCCTAAAAGAACAAACTTACGTCCATTCTCCAATCGTTATTCTGCATTTATTCAACCCATGCTCCAAAGCAACGTACACAGACCATTCATACGGTGTCAGTTTCAATCATTGTCATTTCTTGTACAATGACAATGATAGTGAAACTTTTTGAACTTTTATATTTATCATGGGGCACTATAAGGTCTTTGTCCATCTTAATAAATGGATTGAGAGTCAAATCCATATTCTGTATATATTTTAGTTAGGATTTTGTTTTTGAGGAAGGTTGAATAAAAAATTTGATGACTAAGTTTTTTGTTTTTATTTTATTTTTCCCTTTTTGGTATATATTATGCATAGTAGTATATAGAAAGCAGTATTGTAAATACAAATTAAGTACTTTATAACTCACATGTGTACTGCAAAATATATATATATATATATATATACTGTGGGGCCCAGTAGTTTATGGGCCCAGCCCGCTCGCTTATGGGGAGTCCACAGGTCCAAACTGAAGGAGGTCAAGGCCCAAGCTCAAAAATAGGAAGCCCAAAGTGGCCCGAAGATACAGCCGAGGACAGCTTAGTCCTCGGCAGGCCCAGAGTCTCATGGATGAGAGTGGCATACAAGCAAACTTAAAAGATCAGAAAATATCTCAGGGAAATTGTCCTTAATACCCTTCACTGATATGACACTGCACCTAACAGAACCGGATTCCTAGGCTTTATTGACCATCTCCAACAATTTCGGGATTAGATTGATGGGACAAATATCTGTCCCGGAAAGATCGACCCTACACGTGGACGAGGGACAACGAGCGTAGGCTAGTATAAAAGAAAACGTAAGGTAACAAAGTAAAGGGCTCTCCCATCTCACTTCCGGAGAAAAACCTCAGGAAGGAGAATTCCCGGATAATATATGCGCATCACCCCGAAAAACCCACCGTCGGGTAACTGGAGAAAACATTAGTGCTCCTCGGACATGATCCGAGGAGCCAAATCCCTCAAGTCACAAAGGTGTAAGGCCCGAATATCCAGACTAAAGCCTTTTCTTGTCTTGGTTCACCTAAAGTCCGGCCTGTACTAACGCCCCGTGACCCAACGTTAGCCTTTCAAGCCCACTCTCTACAAATATTATTGTGGGGGATCTTTCACGCGCGAGCCCAACGTCGTTGTTGGGCCGTTTAAGAGTCGTGTCCCTACAATTGGCGCCGTCTGTGGGAAGGCTTTCGCATTGGCGCGGGTGGCGCATAAGTCAGCTCTCTAGCAAGCAGAGATTCACGAGTCTTTCCCATCTCCGGCGACGTGCAGTTGTTGCTCCGCCATAAACTTCTGCTAGGGGCTACGCCTTGCACCGCTAACGGCGCGGGCAGCTTTAGGGGCTTCCGGCCTCAGGCCAACTCTCCCCTCCCTGGCCTAGGGGCTGACCTTCGAAAAATAAATAAGTATAGAGAAAAGACTACAAGAAAGAGATCTTACAAGTTTTGGACAGAACCAAGGCATTGCATGGTCCTCGGACCCAAGCCTATGGGGAAACCAAGTACAAGAAAGAGATCTTACAAGTTTTGGACAAAACCAAGGCATTGCATGGTCCTCGGACCCAAGCCTCTGGGGAAACCAAGTACAAACAAGAAATCTTACAAGTTTTGGACAAGTTTTGGACAGAACCAAGGCATTGCATGGTCCTCGGACCCAAGCCTATGGGGAAACCAAGTACAAACAAGAGATCTTACAAGTTTTGGACAGAACCAAGGCCTTGCATGGTCCTCGGACCCAAGCCTATGGGGAAACCAAGTACAAACAAGAGATCTTACAAGTTTTGGACAGAACCAAGGCATTGCATGATCCTCGGACCCAAGCCTCTGGGGAAACCAAGTACAAACAAGAAATCTTACAAGTTTTGGACAGAACCAAGGCATTGCATGGTCCTCGGACCCAAGCCTATGGGGAAACCAAGTACAAGAAAGAGATCTTACAAGTTTTGGACAGAACCAAGGCATTGCATGGTCCTCGGACCCAAGCCTCTGGGGAAACCAAGTACAAACAAGAAATCTTACAAGTTTTGGACAGAACCAAGGCATTGCATGGTCCTCGGACCCAAGCCTATGGGGAAACCAAGTACAAACAAGAGATCTTACAAGTTTTGGACAGAACCAAGGCCTTGCATGGTCCTCGGACCCAAGCCTATGGGGAAACCAAGTACAAACAAGAGATCTTACAAGTTTTGGACAGAACCATGGCATTGCATGGTCCTCGGACCCAAGCCTCTGGGGAAACCAAGTACAAACAAGAAATCTTACAAGTTTTGGACAGAACCAAGGCATTGCATGGTTCTCGGACCCAAGCCTATGGGGAAACCAAGTACAAGAAAGAGATCTTACAAGTTTTGGACAGAACCAAGGCATTGCATGGTCCTCGGACCCAAGCCTCTGGGGAAACCAAGTACAAACAAGAAATCTTACAAGTTTTGGACAGAACCAAGGCATTGCATGGTCCTCGGACCCAAGCCTATGGGGAAACCAAGTACAAGAAAGAGATCTTACAAGTTTTGGACAGAACCAAGGCATTGCATGGTCCTCGGACCCAAGCCTATGGGGAAACCAAGTACAAGAAAGAGATCTTACAAGTTTTGGACAGAACCAAGGCATTGCATGGTCCTCGGACCCAAGCCTCTGGGGAAACCAAGTACAAACAAGAAATCTTACAAGTTTTGGACAGAACCAAGGCATTGCATGGTCCTCGGACCCAAGCCTATGGGGAAACCAAGTACAAGAAAGAGATCTTACAAGTTTTGGACAGAACCAAGGCATTGCATGGTCCTCGGACCCAAGCCTATGGGGAAACCAAGTACAAGAAAGAGATCTTACAAGTTTTGGACAGAACCAAGGCATTGCATGGTCCTCGGACCCAAGCCTATGGGGAAACCAAGTACAAACAAGAGATCTTACAAGTTTTGGACAGAACCAAGGCATTGCATGGTCCTCGGACCCAAGCCTATGGGGAAACCAAGTACAAACAAGAGATCTTACAAGTTTTGGACAGAACCAAGGCATTGCATGGTCCTCGGACCCAAGCCTATGGGGAAACCAAGTACAAACAAGAAATCTTACAAGTTTTGGACAGAACCAAGGTATTGCATGGTCCTCGGACCCAAGCCTATGGGGAAACCAAGTACAAGAAAGAGATCTTACAAGTTTTGGATAGAACCAAGGCATTGCATGGTCCTCGGACCCAAGCCTCTGGGGAAACCAAGTACAAACAAGAAATCTTACAAGTTTTGGACAGAACCAAGGCCTTGCATGGTCCTCGGACCCAAGCCTGTGGGGAAACCAAGTACAAAAAATAAAAACCATAAGTTTTGGACGGAACCTAGGCCTTTTATGGTCCTCGGACTCAAGCCTATGGGGAAACCAAGTACACAAAAGCACCATCGGAGTTCCCCACTTCCCAGTCAATTGCCCGGATGGATTATTCAGAGATTATCAGCCTTGGACGGTGTTCACGCGCTTATCACAGAATATTCAACTGTTATCCCGGTTAGTTTCCTAAGTTTGATTTACTATGAATTATCGATATAATGCCTGGTAGTATTGATAAATTGGAGTTAGTTAGATTATGTTTCAAGCTATTTTGCTCTAAATATTCTGAAAGAAACACACGCATGGGGCACACTCACTCACAAAGTAGTGTAGTTAAAGGAACAGTATCCAAAACAAGTAAAGAAATTTCCATTATCACTAAAACAAAGAAATAGTACAGCATACAATGAAAAGCTGGAATCAGTTTGTGTCAAAACTCATTACATAACCGAAAAGAAAGGAAGATACAAGAGAATAAAATGAAGCTGAGGAAGTAGGTCAGAGGAGAGGTTGGCTATAGCTCCAAGACCTTGTTCTTCCTCAAAGCTTTCACATGCCCACAACTCAAACAGCAAAAGAGACCCAACTTGAGCCTGACACCGTTGAAGGAAAGGTGTCGGGAGTTGGAGGTTGAGGGACTTTCTCTAAATATACGCCTGCCGCAAAGCAGAGGCGCTGATGGCGGAAAATCTTTCTTCTGCCACACCAAAATTCTGGCATGGACAGAACCTGCTTAGGATTTTGACTAAAAGAGGGAGAGACCCCCTTCCCCCTCGGTCGAAATGGAGTGTTCTCCTGAACTTATGCTTCCTGTGCCCATACCTTACTACTTTGAGTCTCATGAGGACACGGTGCTTCTGCGGCGGAGAGAGTTCTTTCTTCCCAACCCCTGCCTTAGACATGTTATGTTAAGGGAGGAGAGCTCCGGAAGTGGGAGTTATGATATGGGAGAAAACTGAAGGAGTTGTGCGTATATAAAGCAACTTTCTCCCCCTCCTGTTTATTTGAAAAGATAAGGGGGTGGCAGTCAAATTACGCAGCATCCCAAGGTACGCTACAGACAAAACAGTTCTGGCTCAACTTCCAACATCAACTGCAACCACAAGATTAAAGAGCCTCGTAAAGGCGCACCTCGGTCATTGTGACATCAGAGAGTACCGTGTGGCCAGAGGTTGCAGAAATATCTCTTAATTCATGGGCTAAGTGGATTCGCGGCCCAGGCCCGCTTTGCGTGAGGGCCCAGGTACTGTGGCCCACGCCGAGCAATAGCCGTTGCCGAGGACAACCCCTGCTCGGCGCCTTATGAAATGCCTGATGAAAGGGAGAATCTGAACTCGAAAAGTCTTGGACAGAACCTGGGACTTGTATGATCCTCGGACTCAAGCCTATGGGGAAACCAAAGACATAAAAGTCTTGGACAGAACCTGGGACTTGTATGATCCTCGGACTCAAGCCTATGGGGAAACCGAAGACATAAAAGTCTTGGACAGAACCTAGGGCTTGCATGGTCCTCGGACTTAAGTCTATGGGGAAGCCAAGTTCATAAAAGGAAAAGCGTAAGTTTTAAATAAAACCCAGGCTTTGCGAAGTCCTCGGACTCAGGCCTTTCGGGAAATCAACTGCTCGGATGGAGAAGTTTCTTGGCTTAAATACGGGAAAAAGTTAAGGCCAGTGTGTTAAGAAGATGGCGAAACGAACTGATGATCGTTAGCCTAAGGAAATTGTTCATTGGGAAGGTGACATGTCCTCGGATAACTACTTCTTACACCTTATCGAACACTTAGTCCCCATCTCGACTAATTTTAAGGTAAATCTCGTTCCTCACTGGTCGGATTGTTATGTCGAATAATAATTTTGTTAAAGTTATTATGGCGTCTTTTTATTAGCAAGTATTTTGGCCTTAGTTGTCATTGGTTCAAATGCTATACTACTGTGCCGAGCAGAATTTGCAAATTTATTAAAACATATAAACAGAACATGCGAAATAGAATAACAGTAACTTTTATTAATATAAAAAATTATTACAACGTACAAAGAAGGGCTTAAGCAAGCCTATACAAAAAATGAACTGCCGAAGCAGTAATAACATCCGTAATACAGATAAGTAAACCGCCAGGTGTCCTTTAAACTCGCCTTCAAAGTCTCTCTAAAATCTCTGCCTTAGTACTGCTCATATCAGGAGAAGAACCTTATATAGAAAAGATGAAGGAGAAGGAAGAAGAATTGGAACACATGGAAGCACTTCAGCAAGTTTTTGTCGCTGAGGAGTGCAAAGGAAAAAGAAGATGGAAGACATGAGTAGGAAGGAGGAGAAGAAGAGGGAAGAAATGAAAAGAAAAAGAAAGGAGCAAAAGAGGGAAAATGGGAGCCATATTAGGTATGCTTATGAGAGAGCGGATGGAGATGACAAGGGAGGTTTTCGATTCAGTCACACCGGAAGTGGGATGTGACGAGTCCCTGCTTCGGATTTTGGCTAAAAGAGGGGGGAGGCAAATCTTGAGTCTCCGTCATCCTTGCCCCGACCGAGCCATCTCAAGCTTTGTTAGGACATGGCGTTTCTGGGAAAGGAATGGTTTATTCATGGCTGACTGCTATGGTGGATGTATTATTGGATAGGGTATAACCAGAGGAAAGAAGTGAACTCGGGGAAGAGCCTGAAGGGTTCGAATATGAGAGAATCACTTTTTGTCATCTCTCTTTATATAGGGGAGGAAGACGAGGGTGCCTAACACGTTCTAATCCCCAAGGAAATCTGCAGATCAATGTACATCCATTTCGTTCCTCACGCCATCAGTAACCGTTAGATCTGGGAGGTCTCGTAAAAGGAAGACATTAAAGGCGCGCTTCGGATAACCAAACGACATAAACGCATCACGCGTAAATTGAGGGAAACGTCTTGTAGACCGGCGCATTCCTCGGGAAGGTGAAGAGTCGCCCACGTTGGTCAAGGGCTGAATTAAATGAGCCGCAATAAAGGCTCGGTATTACCAAAATCCACCTTTCCAACCAAGACGTTGGACAGCAGGGTTTTGAGGGGCTATTGTGGGGCCCAGTAGTTTATGGGCCCGGCCTGCTCACTTATGGGGAGTCCACAGGTCCAAACTGAAGGAGGCCAGGGCCCAAGCTCAAAAATAGGAAGCCCAAAGTGGCCCGAAGATACAGCCGAGGACAGCTTAGTCCTCAGCAGGCCCAGAGTCTCATGGATGAGAGTGGCATACAAGCAAACTTAAAAGATCAGAAAATATCTCAGGGAAATTGTCCTTAATACCCTTCACTGATATGACACTGCACCTAACAGAACCGGATTCCTAGGCTTTATTGACCATCTCCAACAATTTCGGGATTAGATTGATGGGACAAATATCTGTCCCGGAAAGATCGACCCTACACGTGGACGAGGGACAACGAGCGTAGGCTAGTATAAAAGAAAACGTAAGGTAACAAAGTAAAGGGCTCTCCCATCTCACTTCCGGAGAAAAACCTCAGGAAGGAGAATTCCCGGATAATATATGCGCATTACCCCGAAAAACCCACCGTCGGGTAACCGGAGAAAACATTAGTGCTCCTCGGACATGATCCGAGTAGCCAAATCCCTCAAGTCACAAAGGTGTAAGGCCCGAATATCCAAACTAAAGCCTTTTCTTGTCTTGGTTCACCTAAAGTCCGGCCTGTACTAACGCCCCGTGACCCAACGTTAGCCTTTCAAGCCCACTCTCTACAAATATTATTGTGGGGGATCTTTCACGCGCGAGCCCAACGTCGTTGTTGGGCCGTTTGAGAGTCGTGTTCCTACATATACACTTATTAAATTTCAACAAACTTGAGAAAAGATTAACAAAAAGACGTAAAGTAACTTGAACTTATCTTTCTTTTAATTTTATTTATTTATTATTATTATTTTTTTATAATGAACTTATCTTTAATCAATAAACATTTTATGAGCATCGCCATTGTATTTTACATTATGCTGTAGCATGAAAAACACTAAAATCACACTCCATTGGCTCACTGTAGAAATTAATATACGTTGCCATTGTAACATCTAAAAATATAAGTTATTGTAGCACTGTGTATATCATTTTTTTTTTTTTTTTTTTTGTATTTTTAATCTCACACATTCTCTTGGTGATGCAAAATGAATTTTTTTAATTCATTTTTATTTATTATTATTATTTTTTTTTACGAATAAGTTGCTGGAAATGCTAAGTGATGGTTAAATAATTTAATTTAGTACCACAACCTTTTTCAGTGGGCCAGTTGATAGATTTTGAAAGTTAAGTGTATCTAACGAATGAATCTGGAAGAAGCATGGATCTATGAATGACACAATCTGGAAGTTTAAGCTTTGACCCATTTTCATTTTCCTTCATCAAAAAGAGCCCAACCAGAAAGAACAATAGGAATAAGGTCTATTAATTAAAGACTCCTATACAGCTTGGATAGGAAAGCAAGACCACTGCTATCTCAAAATTATTTTTTCTATCAAGGACATTTCAAAATTCTAAATTTTCTGTAACGCAAAATGGAAAAAAGAGAATAATCAAACTTGTCAAATATATGACCCTTTCTACCAATTTCAAGTTGATTTTAAAATGGAGCATTATTATGTTAACGAGAGAAACAAAAGTTCAACTCATGATTATTTGAGAGTTTTGGATAAAGGTTATTTACGAAGATCAATAGATTGTTATACTTTTTGGAGGTTTTTTTTTTTTTTTTTTTGTCTAATCTCTTCCCTCTAATTTTTTTTTTAAATAAAATAAAATCAGCTCTAAGAAACTAAAATTTTATTAAAATAGAAATCAATCCGTACTCCTGGTTTACTATAATGAATGGAAAAAAATAATTAAAAAAATTCAGTGCACTAGTTACACTAAATAATTTCACATGTCCAAAAATATTTTTTTCCCCCTTAGAAAATTACATTTTCTTCCTCTTTTTTAGGTCAAGAGAGAGAGAGAGAGAGAGAGAATACAAGCATTGGGTTTTGAGGTAATGAGGTCTTTAGATCCAAGGATGACTTTAGGTACATACGAATTTGCTTGATTTACTACTTTTTAATTTTTAATTTTTTATAATTGCTTGATTTACTACTTTCTAGGGCATTGTTTGCAAAGTTGAACTTTAGGAGCATTGAAAGTATTCACCTGCCTAAAGTGATATTATGTAAAAATTTCTAAGCTAATAATAATTAGTTTGATTATTCAGTGGACAATGGGGTTAATTTTCAGTTTGAAAGTTCATATAAAAAAAAAAAAAAAATTATGTTTGAAAGTTCATAATAATGTAAAAGACAGGAAATGACAAAAATAAATTAATATTTCTTGGACGTTGGAAACTTTGCAAAGAATGGTCAAAGAACATGCCTGGCAACTCCGACAGGGGAGAAAAACAAGGCAAAAAAGTTAGGAGAATGTTTGGTCACCCATTTTAAAACGTTGTGTTCAGTGTTTAAATAGTGAACTTTAGTGTCTAAAAAAAAAAAAAAAAATGTGTTTAGTGGACCATTCCTTTTTAGAGTTGTTTAGAAAATATTGTTCAAAAATCCATGTTTTTTTGATGATTTTGGAAATCACCTCTGGCCTGATTTTAAGCAATAAACACTAGTGTTCAGTGACACTTCGGTAATTATTTTGAACACTATTATGGGCCTACTTGGTTAGCTTTTTTTCAAGTATTGTCTCTCTCTTCTTGTCATCTCTTCACGCCAAATCCATCTGCACCTGGTACCAAGATCTCTCTCACCCACACAATTAGAGCAACCCAATGACATTACTCTTACCCACCTCCATAACTCCCCTTACCGACCCAGCGCCATTAAATCCTCACCCAGTGCCATTAAACCCATCGCCATTAAATCCTCACCGACCCATAATAAACGTGTCTTCTACACACTTAGCTTACACCGCATCACCAACCTCAGTCAATCATATTAACCACTTGCTCAGAATCATAATTCCATGCCCAACTGCCCCTAATCCTCGTAGAGATCCCACCCTTACCTACAAAGCTTTGGTGCTAACCTAAAGCCAAACTCACACAGTGTGAAGGGCTTGGTTAGGTAAATATTTGTAATTTTCTTAATTACTTATTGCAGCTTTCTTTCACATCCCAATCTAACTCAGATCAATTGACATTAATCCAACTTAGGGCTTATTTAGTCTCACATCTTCATTCAGATGGAAGCCTCATCCTCATCCTCCTCCACCTCTCTCGTGCTATACAGAGCATCTGCTTCCTCCTCTCACCGTGTTTCCTTACTGTAAACTGTTATAATTTCATAGGTAGTGAATCATTTGGTTGCTTGTTTTGTTATAATTTTGTACTTAGGTCATGCATTTTGTCTTCATTTTGTGGCCTCTGTATTGTTGCCTTTAAATCCTTGAGATCAGTAGGTGTAAGTGTAACTGTAAATTGTAAACACGTATCTTTTGCTGTCAAAAGAATGAAGGCCATAAAGTTAGGTACTCGGGCCATTCTCCCTTACCCACTGCTTCAAAGGAATAATCCATCTTTCTTACAATACCTTTACATTTGTAATTGCTGCATAGTGTCGGTTTCAATCATTGCCATTTCTTGTACAAGGATAGTGAAACAATTTGAACATTTTATTTTTGTCACGGGTCACTATAAAAGTCTATAAGTCCGATGTGATCACCACTAGTTTAACGATGATAATATCTCTGTCCATCTTAATAAATGGATTGAGACTCAATCCTTATTCTGTATACATTCAATCCATCATAGCTAAGAATTTGTTCTTGGGGAAGGTTGAATAAAAAAATTGATGACTAAGGTTTTTGTTTTTGTTTTTATTTTACCCCCTTTTTGGTATATATATTATGCATAGTAGTATAAAGCAGTATTATAAATAAGTACTTTATAACTCACATGTGTACTACAAATTACAAAATATATACTTATTAAATTTCAACAAACTTTAACAAAAAGACTTAAAAGTATCTTGAACTTATTACTATTTTTGATAATGAAATTGTCTTCAATCAACAAACATTTTATGAGGAAAGAGTTTTAAAAAAGTCTTTACTGTTATCTTTATGTAAGGACACGATTTGTAACGACCCATAATAATATTGGGTTCGCACGTAAAAAGGCCCAAACAATATCATTTGTAGAGTGTGGGTTTGAAAGGTTAGGCCTTGGTCACCAGACGGTGGTTTTTTCGTGGTGTTTATACATAATTAAATCGTGTTCGCCCTAGGAGTCTTTCTCCAGGAGGCGGACTGGTAGGCTCTAGTTTTTGGCCATTTTTTCCAACCTCTTTCCCCGGATTGCTTACTTTTCCTTTTATACTAGCCTGTATCCCTTATCCAACGTCCACATGTGGGGTTCGATTTTCCAAGACTAATACTTGTCCCATCAGCCCATACCCAAAGTGGTTGGGGGTGGTTGTAAAAGTTGAAGAGTATGGCTCTGTCAAGTGCAGAGTATTGAATGGCAGTAAGGGCAGCTTTCCCTTTGTCCTTGGTCGTTATACTATCCAGCGTACTCTTCTCTATTGACCTAGATATTTTAGATTTTTTCCCAAACTGTTCCTATACCGTTTTTGCCCTTCCTTCCAGGGAGACCTCGGATATGCCGAGGACAGAATCATCCTCGGCTGTGTCTCAAGGCTATTTGGACTTTTATTACCTATCCTCGGTTATAACCTTTCTCGGCTCGGGCCTCGGGCCCCAACGTAAAAATGGGCCAGGGCCACAAATTATTGGACCCCACACTTTAATTTTTGAGATAATTGTTAGAGTGACATTGTCTACGTGTTCATTAATTATAATTTTATGAATGTTCAATTTTGTTTCTTTAAAGAATTATAAATGTCCAATTGATTTATGTACTTAGTCAATCCAAGTTACTCTTAGATATATATTTTAGATTTTTAGAAAAAAATTATACATTTAAAAATGTAATTATATATAATAAAATTGGGATGAGGTTATATATATCTAATTGTTATTTAATATTTTTTTCAAAAGGGCATGGCCTCTGGTCCAAAATCATAGGTGAAATTCCCACGTGGGAATTTCACACAATCCTTATCCAAGACAATACAAAATATTCATACAGTAATTGTGTTTCAGAGTTTGTTGTAAAAGAAATGGTGCAATGACACACACACACACACATATATATATATATATATATATATATATATGGTAAACTGGATATATTAAAAAGAAACTAGACAATGATATATGGTCCCATGACGAGTAACAAATTGCATTGTGATCTGTGAGTGAGTCAGGATAAGTATAAGTTGGTCCTGAACGTGGTGAGGAGGTTGACTTGTCCATTCCAAAAATACATAGCCCATCATACATAGGGAGCAATAATTGAATTCAACGAGAGAGAGAATGAAGAGAAAAGAAATACTGAACAACACAGGAAATTTTTTTTTTTTGAAGGCCAATCAAGCTTCATTAGAAAAAAAAAAAAAAAAACAAAACAAAACAAAAGTTTTAAAAAGTACAGTTTAAAAGCATCTTCCTGATCACATTCACAAGCTGATTAGGTACGGATTATTCATTAACAAATCCGTGCCACCTATTATTAAGACTCCATTTGACCAAGCAATGAGCTGCCCATGTATGGAAGAGCACGCCAAGACATAGAAAAGTGCAGGTTGAGTCAATCTTAATATACTATTCAACGTTGAGTTTTATCGCTTGGAGGAAATGTAGCCAAGGAGCTACGGCCATCCATGACTCCATAACCCAACCAACCTTGCAGCTTCTACAATAGTTCCTACTTTTCATACTCCACACATCTATGTAAGATACTTGAGCCATACACCCTCTTATATTCTGCTACATTTACTTTTAATAATAACTATTTATTATCAGTCCAAAATACTAATCGGTTTTTTATGTATGTAAGGATTAAATTTCAGATCTCTAATTCAACTATAAGAAATTTTACCAGTTAAATTAATTGGAAGTCACTATTATTCTATTAAGTTAAATGTAAAAGATACGTGCTATAGATTTTATGGTCTGCTGCATGAGTATCGAAAGGTATTTAATTAAGTAATAAAAATAATAGAGCCCATTAAATTCTTCCTTAATGGATGCACCAATGCAACTAACATGCTATAAACAAATGAATAGGGAGAGGGAAAGAAGTTCTAACATAAAGGCAACCTATAAACTCCACTCAAAAGTTATAATAACTTTAAGGGATGATGAAAGAAGTTATATTACACACAATATACTCTCTTAAGCAATGTAGAACAATTACCCTTTTTTTTTTAGAAACAAACATGCACACACAATATTAAATTGTTTATTCATGATAAGTTCTGCAAAAAATCCGTAGCAAACCGGCTTTCGTTTCTTTATTTGCAACTATGGCCTGGTCAATCTGGTATCAAAGAAATAAATCTCGTCTCCAAGATAATCCTTTGCCCCTTCGTAATATTGCTGGCTTTGCAAAAAATTACCTTTGTGAATTTAGAGGTCTGGACAATCACCAATCACACAGACGTCGAGTGCCTCTTCGTAGATGGTTACCTCCTGCAGCGGGCTCTGTGAAGACAAATTACGACAGTGCAATGTATGGAGAGTCAGACAAAGCGGGAATTGGCGTGGCAATTCGTAACTGTGAAGGCCACGTTTTAGCTGCCCTATCTGAGCAGATAGTGAAACCTCCATCGGTGGAAATCCTTGAACTCCTCGCTGCCCGACATGCTGTTAATTTTACTGCAGAATCGGGTTATGCTCAGTTAGTATGTGAGGGCGACTCTGAATCTGTGGTTAAGTCATTAAGGGGATCTGGTATGGAAAATTCCCGAGGAGGGCATATCATCAAAGATATTTTATCTCAATCAAACTCATTTCTAAGTATTTCTTTTGCTCACATAGGTCGGCAAGGCAATGCTGTTGCACACGCTTTAGCCCAACGAGCAAGACAATCTTTTTCTTCTCAAATCTGGTTGGAGTGTGTTCCAACAAATATTATGTCTTTTGTATTGGATGATTTCCCCTCTTCTTGATCAATATAACAGCAAGTATTCACTTCTCAAAAAAAAAAAATCTTTTTGTGTCTTAATATCGTTAATATAAAAATACATAATTGTTGAGATCCTTTTAATTATTATTATTATTATTATTATCATCATCATCATCTTTTGATGAAAGAAAGCCTTTTAATTTATAGTAACATTACTCAATTTCCCTAAAGAGAAGAATAATTCAAATCTTCCTTTTTGTATAAAAAAAAAAAAAAGAAAAGAAAAAAAGGTACTACATTTGTAAGGGCATTGCCATTGGATGATGTAAATTGCATTTTGCATGATTCTAGCAAACAAAACACAAAAACACAGTCCATTGGCTCACTGTAGAAAATAATACAGGTTGCTAATTGCTATAGTGACATAGTACTGTAGCCAATGTAAATCTTTTTTCTTTTTCTTTTTTATTTTTTATTTTTAATCTCACACACTCACTCTCTATGTGGCATACCCATTGTTATTGTAGCAACTTGTAGAGAGAAAATATATTATTTTAATGTATTGAAAATGTAAAATAAAGAACAACGATGTATTACATAATGATGTAAAATAAATAATTAAAGTGGGTTTCACATGGCATACCCATGTCATTGTAGCAACTTGCAGATCGAAAATATATTAATTTAATGTATTAAAAATGTAAAATAGAGAACGACAATGTGTTAGCTAATGATGTAAAATAAATAATTAAAGTGGGTTTTGGTAATGCAAAATATATTAATTTTTAATGCATAAGTTGACGAGAAGCTCTAAATATTGATAGTTAAATAATTTAATTTTCTGAACGTTGAGCCGATCTAACTTTGAATGAATCTGAATGATGCATGGGAGATCTGTTGTCTGGGGCGAAGAGGAAGCAGAGAAAGGGAGATCTGTTGTATTTGCGTGGGACTTTTCTCTCTCATTGAATTAAAATAATAGTTAATTTACTGTTCTTGTCTTAAAAATAGATTGTTATACCAAATACTCAATTATATTTTTTCAGTTTAAAAAAAATATTATAAAAATATGTTATCAAACACATTTTGTATTATGAGTATTCAAAAGACGTATTTTTATATAATCTTTAAATCATAGTTTTCACGTTATTTAAAAACCAAAACCATGATACTTCTGTCAAACTGACCCTTAAGTTTTGACCCAATTGCATTTTTCTTCAACAAAAAGAGCCCAACCAGAAAGAACAAGAGGAATTAGGTCTATGAAAGACTCCTATACAGCTTGAGCTTAGTGCATGAAAGATTGAAAGAGCTAAGAACCTCAATTTTGGATAGGAAATCAGGACCACTTTAATCTCCAAAGTAGGTTTTTTTTTCCTATCAAGGACATTTCAAAATTCTAACTTTTCTGTAATGCAAAAAGGAAAAAGAGAATCAAACTTGTCAAAGATATGACCCTTTCTACCAATCTCAAGTTGATTAAAGAATGGAGCATTATATTAACGAGAGAAACAAAAGTTCAACTCTATGATTATTTGAGAGTTTTGGATAAAGGTTATTTACGAAGATTAATATATTATTGATTATATTTTAGGAGGTTTTGTTTGTCTAATCTCTTCCCTCTTTTTATTTTTTTATTTTTATTTTATTTTTTTAAATGAGCTTTAAGAAGAAACGAAAGTGTATTAAAATAAGAAACCAATTCCGTACTTCTGGTTTACTATACTAAACCCCCCCCCCCCCCCCCCCAAAAAAAAATAAAAATAAAAAATCAGTGCACTAGTTATACTGAATAATTTCACATGTCCAAAAATTATTTTTTCCCCCTAGAAAATTACAAAAAATACAAGCATTGGGTTTTGAGGTAATGAGGTCTTTAGATCCAAGGATGACTATAGGTACATATGAATTTGCTTGGTTTAATTACTAGCTTTTTTATTTATTTGTTTTATAATTGCTTGTTTGCAAAATTGAACTTTAAGAACACTAAAATTTTGAAAATATTCATCTGCCTAAAGTGATTATGTAAAAATTTCTAAGCTAATAGTAATTAGTTTGATTATTGAGTGGACAATGGCAGGGGTTAATTTTCTGTTTGAAAGTTCATAAGAGCACTAATATTAGGTATGCTTAGTGCCAAATATTTGACATTTGACAAATCAAACATAAAAAAAAAAAACCTCTAACATTAGATGTTCTAAATGCTAAACAATTTAGCACAGAAGAACAATACTATCCAAATTTGGAACAGTACGTAAACAAATGCTAAAAAAATATTTTTTTTATTCTATTTCTCTCTCACTGTCTGCCTCACTTTCCTTAACCCTTCTCTCTCCTCTCCCTCTTCTTCTTAGTTCAATTATCTCCTCTCTCTCCCATTGCCATTCTCTCCTCTTTTCTTTCTCCCATGGCTGGTCCTCTATTAAATGCCGCCGCTCACCACAGCTCCAAATCCCCTATGGCCGGGTCACTCATGGAGGTGGCTTGGGTAATTTTTCAAATTGGGTTTATAGGTTTTTGGGTTTGAATTTATTGTTGTTGTTGTTGTTGTTGTTGCATACACAGTATACAATGGCGGTGGTTGGTGTTTTTACTGTGGCTATTGGTGCTTTGTACGGTGGTGATGATTGGTGTTTTTGCTGCTGTGGGTTTGGTAATGGGTTTGTTGTGGGTATTTGGCTGGATTTGGTTGGGTTTGTTTTGATTTGTGTTTTGGGTTATGGAGATGTGGTGGTTGTGGCGATGGTTGTTGATTGGTGTCCTCTGCTTTGGTTCTTGGTTGGTAGCCACTACCTTGGGTTCTGTTTTGTTACTTTTGTACAGAGGCTGAGTTTTGTGTTAATATATTATATTATTTTAATATGTTGTAAAGGTATAAAATTAAATAACAAAATATGTGACCAATTTAAAATGCATGGTAAAAATGATATGATAAAATATTACAAAGTATATTTTTAATAGTAAAATGATTTGTTAAAATATTATAAAATATATTTTTTTATGCGTTAAAATGGTATACTTTTGCAAAAAGACAGGTGCTGATGCTCAAGATGTAAGACAAAAATAAATTATTATTTCTTGGACAGTGGAAAATTTGCAATGAATGGTCAAAGAACATGGCGACTCTGACAGGGGAGAAAAATAATGGAAAAAAGTTAGGCGGCTTTGAAAATAAATAGAAAATTTGCTAGGTAGGTAATATGTAGCCGATGCCGTACCAATATTTGTCATATTGGTGGGTATGTACCGTATTGATATGTATATCAAAATATTAATATTTTGTATCAGTTTAAATATCAATTATATTGGTCAATTTTGGGCAATACCAACCAATATTGGTTGGCATTAGGCATACCGATCGGTATAGAAAAAAACTCTTTTTTTTTTTTTGTAATTTTTGAATTTTTGTAAGAGCAGAATAGTAATTTATTTGCATTAACTTATTAGTATTATTTGTTTTCTTAGTATGCAATGAACAATTAAGCTTTCTATTTTTTATATTGTGTTTTTTTTCCTTCTTTTAATTGATACTAAAGTCTAAAACAATGAATAATTTGTTCTGAATTAAAGTAATATTTTATGGTAAAATTTTATATTTATTATAATATATATACACACACATACATACATATATATTTATAAATATAAAAAATAATGATAAACCCTAAACAGTACACCGATATTGACCGGTATTGAAATATATCATTTCACTAGTCAAACCGGTACAACCTCCGGTACGAGATTGACTCCCTTGATAAAAACATCTCTATCAAGTGGCAGCATTTAATCCTTCTTCATTTTCTCCGATGTTCACATAATAAATAGTTTGCTATCCTATTTTCTATACCTAGAAAATGACATTTTAACTCCAAAATCTCTACTATTACAAACAAATTTATAATTTTTGCTACAATTTTTTCATGTGACTAATTGTGAGGGGTAAAAAAAAAAGGTAAAAAATCTGTATAAATGGGAGATAACGAATCACAATTTGTGTCATATATAAAAATTGTGGTAAAAATTGTAAATTTATATGAGATAACTAACTTTTTTTTTTTTTTTTTTTTTTTTTTTTACGTTAAAAGCCCATATATAGGGGTGTCAATTCGGGTTAGCGTGTCGGATTCGTGTCGTGTCGAGGTAGGGGTATTAGACTAAATGGCTCAACCCTAACCCGACCCATTTAATAATCATGTCAGAATCCTTCAACCCTAACCCGACCTGTTAATAAGGCGGGTTAACCTGACCCAACCCATTTGACACGTTTAATAAACGAATCGTGTTGGGTTGACACGAATGTAACACAACCCATTTCAACCTGCATAATATTAAATATAACATCCATCTATAAATTATTATTTTTTACATCCCAAAAACCAGTGCATACACTTTATGTCTTTGATCCACATTCAAAATAATATAGTTCAATAAAAATATAACACTCATCTAGAAATAAGTTCTTTAGACTCCAAATGAAGTGCAACACTTCAACCCAAATTCAAAATAACATTGTTCAACAAAAATATAATATCCTTGGAACTCGCCAAATGCTAAGTATCAATATTGAAAGAATTTGAGCAAATAGTAGACTAATTCTGACTATGACCACGATTATTATCCATAGATTCTTTGTTGATGTCCAAGTTCATAACATCTTCCACAAGCTCATCCAATTTCATTTGTACAAGTTCTATGCCAAAAAAAAAAAAAAAAAAAAAGTATTAGTAGTTACAAAATATGATCATGCCTCAACAGTTTGACAAGAACTAAATAATAATAATGTAAGAGTAATAATAACTAATGAAACAAATAAGATTACCTTTCTCATTTGTAATTACTTACTTTTCTTTTTAAATTTAAAATATATGTTGGATATAAAAGGTATTTGAAAAATCTAAAATAAAATAATTATTTATTTGTTATACGAGTTAAACGGGTTGTGTTAAGTGGGTCATTTTGGGTTTGACACAAATAAATTGGCGTGTCAAACGTGTCTATTGTGGGTTACGCGGGTTGACCCGCTTATGACACGTTTCTTATCGTGTCGCTTTCGGGTCGACCCGTTTATGACCCAAACCCATTAAAGCCTAACCCTAACCCGAAAGAAACCGTGTTGGGTTCGTGTCGTGTTCGCGAGTTGGATCGAACATTGACACCCCTACCCATATATACATGTACGGATTTACCTCTCTCCCACACGAAGAAATAGAACTAGCCAACACGTGTAAGCTACCTGTTCATTTGAATGTATTTTCATGAATCTTCCACGAACTAACATGAGCTAATACTTTGGTCACACACACACACACACAGAAAAAATATCCACTATGAAATAAAGATTACAATTATAAAATTTATGCTAAACTTGAGTTTACAATAAATTAGATATAAAACAAATAAATCTCAAAGAGTAAATACAATCTTACCACAAATTCAGTAGCAAAATCTCTCTCTAAATACTTTTACTTTTCATGATTATAACACTAAAAAACTCTATGAGAACATTAATTAATCTTTCTTATGCGTAACTTGAGAAAAAAAATTATATCCTTTTTCTTTTTCACTCTCTCACACTGTTCGCTGTGTTTCTCTCTCTCTCTTCACACGAACATAACCTCAAATGAGTGAACATCTCTGTGGTTTTGCTCACTCTATGAAACTCACACACGCTGCTTCAACCCTTACTCAGTGTATTCTCTCTCAATCACACACCATGGCCGAATGGCCTTTCTTTTCTTTTCCTTCCTTTCTCCTCAGCCTGTCTAACACGCTTGCTCAGCTTTGCATTAAAACAAAAGCTGACTTTGGAAGCTTGAGGAAGTAAGCTCACTAATTGAGCTTTGACTAATGTTACAAGCAAGTGGGCTGGACCCTAGGTGCCACGCACCCATCAGGAGTTACATCTGAGGGAGCACTCAATATATGTCAACTAGCTCACTATATATTTCTTCATTTTGTGCTGCAATAAAAGGCAAAAAAAACCATGAAATTTGGGAAGGAATTCACAGCACAAATGGTGCCTGAATGGCAAGAAGCATACATGGATTACAATCAACTTAAATCGCTTTTGAAAGAAATCCAACGCTTCAGGCAAAGAACCAAGCCACCAGCAACCCCAGCTGGCCTTAAACGAAAGCTCACACTTTATAGAGCTTTTAGTGGCTTAACACAAAGATACAACAACCCCACAAGCCCATCATCAGCTTCTGATGACATTGAAAGCCAAGCCATTCTTGTCAATTCTGTGAACCATGGTGGCTCACAAAGTTATCAAACTACGTTTCTCATGTCCTCAGATGAAGGTGGTGAATATGAATTGGTTTACTTTAGGAGACTTGACGATGAATTCAATAAAGTGAACAAGTTTTACGAGGCTAAAGTGGAGGAGGTGATGAAGGAAGCAGCTATGTTGAACAAACAAATGGATGCTTTGATTGCTTTTAGGATCAAAGTGGAGAATCCTCAAGGGTGGTTTGATAGGTCTGTGGAGATGACTCGTCTTGCTTCTGATGTTGCTGCTTCAGCAGCTGCGGTGGCAGCTTCTACACCAAAAGGAGCCAGAGCAAGTAGTAAGTTTTTGAAGCTTTTTATTAATTAATTTTTTTTTGGAAGCCTTTTCATACTGTTATTAACCGCTAGTGTTGAAAAATGCCTAAATTATTACCCATTATACTGTAAAAAGCTTACAAATAAACTAACAATGGACTTCATTGGTGCCCAGATCAATAACACACAAAATAAATTTCTATACTACTTTTATTTATTTATTTTGTATTAAAAAAAATGATGTGTCACCAAGAGCCTGTAGCTTCTTGGCACTTTTCTTTATGAGGAGAACGGGTTCGAATCTCACTTTCTCATTATTGTAATTATCGAATTATAAAAAAAATATATTAGAAAATCAATTTATACAGTTTATGTAATAAAAGTTGTAGAAACTATAATATCACTTCGGGACCGTGTTTTTGGTTAGATACGCAACGTGTTTGTAGTGTGAACTTATTTTACTAAAATAGAGGCTTGTTATGACCATGCTTCACTAGTTTCATATTCATAAGAAGGCCAAAAATATCAAGTGTTTGCAAAATGATATCAATTAGTAGACTCTGCAATAACTAAATCAAATGCTCCATGATCAGGAAGAGTTCCCATGTCCATGGATGTGATTGAAGAGGGTCCGAGCAGCCATGGACCATCATTAGACGAATCAAGTGATGACAAAGAGAATGAAATTGTCAACCAAATGGTTCAAGAACAGAGGCTAAAGAACATGAAGGGAACTAGACCAGCTCCTCTTGAAATACTTAGTCATGTGAAAATGAACAACACTCTAGAGACTCCTCGTTCAACCATTAAGGGCTTCCTCAATTACCCTATGCAGACAGAGCTGAATTTCACGAGGGAAAATTTGAGAAAAGTTGAAGATCAACTTAAGCGAGCTTTTGTTGAATTTTACCAGAAGCTTAGGCTTCTGAAGAACTACAGGTACTAGTTTATTATTAAATTTGGTTGGGTATGCTTGTCTTTCTTTCAAATGAATGCACTTAATCATATTGCTTTGAATGAACAGCTTCTTAAACACACTAGCATTTTCAAAGATCATGAAGAAATATGATAAGGTATTTCCCCTCTCAAAAAAAAAAAAAAAAAAAATTGTATATAATTTATTCAAGTGTAGTTGTATTAAGAAAACAGTTGTACATAAACAAATATGTTAAGATGCTAAAAGAAAAAACTGTTAGCAAACAGACACTACTCTTATTCCTAGGGTTTGGACATTGATTTTGGTTCTTATGTTTTGAGATTAACATTGTAGATCACTTCAAGGAATGCATCAAAATATTACATGAAAATGGTGGATAATTCCAACCTTGGCAGTTCTGATGAGGTAAAATTTCTTTATTCATTGGCAAAATGCAAGAAAGAAAGGGGAACTTAACCTTTAGGCTTTGCTTACAAAAGGGTTGCTAATGTCAAGTACTTTCCTCTAATCTGATATGTCATTTGCCATTTCAGATTACCAAACTTATGGAAAGGGTTGAAGTTACATTCATCAAACATTTCTCCAATTCTAACCGCACCAAAGGCATGAAAATCTTAAGACCCCAGGCAATGAGAGAAAGACATAGGACAACATTTTCCACAGGTAAAAATTTTTTGTTAGTATGAATTAAACTTCATAACAGTGAATTGGGACCAATTTTGATATCAATTTCTTTCCCTTGAATTTGGTCTTTGTAAAAACTTCAGGTTTTTTGGCTGGCTGCACAGTAGCTCTGATATTAGCCCTTATTTTAATTGTCCGTGCCCGCAAACTCATGGGTAAGCCAAAGGCAACACAGTACATGGACACCATGTTTCCTCTTTACAGGTATATTCTTAAACTAAATTTGCAGGATTATCTATTATGATAACATGATAAAATTTCATTTTTCCTAAAAGCTTAAACAAATAAACTAAGAGAAAACAATGAATATAATCATTATTATAACATAACAGAAAAAAAAAACATTCCAGTATTTAGTTGTTTTAGCTGAATAAAAAGAGATTCATGAGATGAACATGACTTCCATTTCCAACAAAAGGGATATATAATTCTTTTGTTTCGCATGTTGAAACCCCTGCAGCTTGTTTGGCTTAATAGTTCTGCACATGATTATGTTTTCTGCCAATATATTCTTCTGGAGGCGATACCGGGTCAATTATTCCTTCATATTTGGATTCAAGCAAGGAACCGAGTTGGGGTATCGAGAAGTTCTCCTCCTCAGTTTTGGTCTTGCAGTGTTAGCACTAGCCAGTGTGCTATTAAACCTTGACATGGAGATGGATCCAAAAACAAAAAATTATGGAACATACACCGAAATTCTGCCGCTGACCTTGGTTTTTGTAAGATTATTAAACTTAATTGATGATTTCCACATTTAACCTCTGAATATATAGGTAGCACCTAATCCTGTCTTTCTCTGCAGCTTGTGTTCATCGTATTATTCTGCCCATTTAACATCATTTATCGCTCAAATCGTTTCTTCTTCCTTGCATGTCTCTTTCACTGTATCTGTGCTCCTTTGTACAAGGTAAATATTGGTCAAGAACTCGTAATGCATAAGATTAGTAAGTAAAACTGGGGTGCTTTTGTATGAAGTATGAACATTTGTGAATTTCTTTCTATTGCAGGTGACACTCCCAGATTTCTTCTTGGCAGATCAGTTCACTAGCCAGGTTCGTAAATTGGTTCATGTTGTTTATCAATTGCGCAAGAATGATACTATAACTACTGCACATTTTATTATATAAAGCTACTAAGTTATAAATTGATGTGTCAACTTTTGAAACACACACAAAAAAAATCATTTACTCATTAATATATCACCAATCACATTCATTGATCATTTTATTCTATCTTTTGTTGCAGGTGCAAGCCTTGAGAAGTTTTGAGTTCTACATTTGCTACTATGGTTGGGGCGACTTCCAGCACAGAGAGAACAGGTGTGAAGAAAGCAAAGTATACAAAACTTTCCTTTTCATTGTTGCAGTAATTCCATACTGGTCTCGATTCCTTCAGGTACCAAGACATTTCTTTGACTAAATAAGTTTAGGGATAAAAAAAAGAAAAAAGAAAAAAAGGCACAATCATTATATTTATGATATCATGTTGTAATTGGTGTATGCCAAAAGTGGTGTCAATGATAAAATAATGTAAAAGTGATGTTACACCAATTTTAACCTCACATCTAACTATCTACAAGAGTTTTGAAAAGTTTTATGAAAGTCTTTTATGTCTCAAATACTGCTCTTCTTCTTATGCTGCTACAAGTTGAATGATAATTGCTTGATGGGCATACTTAATTCCCTTTTCGTTTTTAGTGTCTCAGGCGCCTGTTTGAAGAGAGAGATCCCATGCAAGGATATAATGGCATTAAGTATTTTCTGACTATTGTGGCTGTTATCTTGAGGATTGCTTATAGTCTTGACAAGGGAATGGGTTGGAAAACATTAGCCGGGATTTTCTCAGCCATTGCAGCAATTGTTGCTACATACTGGGACCTTGTTATAGATTGGGGGCTTCTTCAACGTCGATCTAAGAACCACTGGTTGAGAGACAAGCTCTTAGTCCCTCACAAAAGTGTATATTTTGGAGCAATGGTAAGAGAAAAAATAACTGTAGCATCTACATAACTTTTGATAGATGTTATTTATTTTTAAAACTTAAAATAAACATAAAATATGCTCAAAGATATATGTTAATCATTAACTATCTCAACCTTACCTGTCTCGTGTCTGTCTGTGTCCATGATTCCATGTGCAGGCTTCTTAGCTTTTCTCAACATCTAACACAGTAACACTACTAATTTTTACTTCATGACCATGCAGGTGTTGAATGTGTTGCTGAGGTTTGCATGGATGCAGACTGTATTGGGTTTCCAAGTGTCTTTCTTACATGAAAATTCCTTAATATCCATTCTAGCTAGCCTAGAGATCATTCGTCGTGGCATATGGAATTTCTTTAGGTAACAAATTAAGATTTTAATAAGTCATTTTGGTACAATAACTTCTTTATTTTTTGTGATAATCCTAAACTTTTATGCATAATTGATCAGATTGGAGAATGAACATTTGAACAATGTTGGCAAGTACCGAGCTTTCAAGTCTGTGCCACTACCCTTCAACTATGATGATAATGAAGATAAAGATTAATAGGCTATTTCAACATCTACATAAATAATATATATAAGACCAAGGAAAAAAAGGAAGGGTTTTTTTTTTTTTTTTTTTTTTTTTTTCTTGGGAGATGCTGAGAATTGAGATGGAGGCGCATTAATATTTTTGGGAAGGCAGTCCATGACCGTGACAGTCTCACATGATGTATTTATGTTGATAAATTCGATTTTTATGTTTTTTTTCCTAAATAATAATAGATTTTAATCCTATATAGAACCCATAATTATTGGAATTTACCTGACCTCATAAACCAAGTTGTAACAAAAAATTTTCTTTTGTTTCCAAGGTTCTTCTACACTACTATCAATGCATTCCTCCCTTCATGAACTATGACACAAGCAGACAACATTGAACGTAGTCAGGTAAAAAGGCAAAACTATACTACGGGTAATCTTTAATGGGTTCCAATAGGGTGGGTTAGGGTGTGCCCTTATTTATTTTTTCACATGATATATATGTGTGTGTGCGCGCGCGCGCGCCCTTATTTATTTTTAGGATAATTACAGTTTATCCACCTGTGGTTTGTCTCTAATTTGACTTGCCTACCCGTGCTTTCAATTTTGACACTTTACCCACCTGTGATTCCCTTTGATACTAATTCGTAACCCACCTCTCCTTCAGCCATTATTCTAACACATAATATGTCAAAAGCAAAAGCCCAAACATATCAAAACACTCCTCACTCCCAAAACTCACTCCCATCCAACTTGCTTACCAAACTAAGATCCTAGATGCTACAATGCAATGCACTTAAGACTCTAGACCGAGAACCATCTGGGCTTTGATCGTGCAAGTAACATGAGGAAGAAGGAGCTTTGATTCTAGGTTCATCTGTTGCTTGCTGACATTCAATATTCGACAGCTAGGCAGACTAAATGAGTAAGTTTGAAACAAATTTTCCTTGGTGATTCCGTTCAGAATCTTATGCTGGGATTTGGATCCATTCAACAGTCAAAGAATGTCAGTTAGGGAATTCCATACTTAAGGATGGTTTATAGAAACCTACAGAAATGCAAATTCAAAGCAGTACCAATGCCTAGGTATTTGTTATTAGTGATTCTCTTGATGGAATCAATGGTTTTACAGGGAACCTTGGCCCCCTAAGGCCCAAGCCCTCCAAAATCTACAAGTCATTGATAGAATTCTGTGCTAGTGTGATTTTGATTCTTCCAATTTTGTGACGAGGCATCCCAATCGTTTAAGAATTATCATGTATCCTTTTTTAATATTTTTGTAAGCAAAACAAAAAATTCAGTAAATGTTCATAACACATCCAACAAAATGTGTTAATAGTCACAAACATGTGAAAATCTTTCAAACAAAATATTGTTTTAATAACTTTCAGTAACTATACTCAAATATAAAATATAAAATAATAATTAATTTAGGAATAATATAATTAGTGCAGCATTTCCTTGCACGTTAAGCAAAAATTGAATTCAACTGCCAGCCTTGTTGCTTAAGCTGAGTGAAGTTTAGCTTCGCTATACTTTGTCAACAAAATGATAATAAATACAAAATGAAAAGACAAAGGCTTAGTCGTTAAGGCAGGATCTGGCTAGCACTTCAATATCTAACTTTTAAAGTTATTTTCGTATGAACAACCTACGTGTTTGCTTGACTGGAGGGAGGCACTACAAAAAAAAGGTCCTCTGGCCGCGTTTTAAAAACGCGGTTATATGCCAAAAAAACGTGGCTATAGATTATAGCCGCGTTTTTTTAGGCCGCGGTTCAGAATGTGGCCTAAAACCTGTGACTATAGGACTGATGGTCCTATGGCCGCACTTTTTAAACGCGGCCCCAGCTCGGGCCCTATAGCCACGTTTAAAATGCGGCCTAAAGGTCCTGTCTTAGGCCGCGTTTTAAACGTGGCCATAGGGTGCAGTCTTGGGCCACATTTTAAACGCAGTCCAAGGTTGGACCTTAGGCCACGTTTTAAACGCGGCCTAAGACTGGACCCTTAGGCCGCGTTTAAGAAGTGTGGCCATACCCTCCATGTTGAGGGCCTCTAACACACCTTTAAGCCGCATTTTAACCGTGGCCTAAGGTCCAACCTTGGGCTGCGTTTGAAACGCGGCCCAAGAGTTCACCCTTAGGCCACGTTTCAAACGCGGCCCAAGACTGGACTCCTAGGCCGCGTTTTAAACGTGGCCTAAGTTCCAGCCTTGGGCCACGTTTTAAATGCGGCCTAAGACCCCCGAATTCCTATTCAGAATTTGTCTATAGCCACGTTTTTAAAACGTGGCTATAGTTTTTTTTTTTTTTTTTCTCCTTTTTCTGGGCAAATGAGTTTTCCTGTATTACAATATTGTAAAGCAACATAAATTTTCTAAAGCAAGAGTTTTCGACAAAATATCAAGCACGAATTTTCTCAAACCTGTCAACAATCGATATCCCTAAAGAATACAGGAAATTGATCAATCTTTATGGAATATGTCGTTCAATACAGCAACTAAATGGAGGGAAAAAGTGTAAAATCCATTGGAGACAATATTACAATCATGTTTACAATGTTTTGAATATCCACGAAGTTACAATATTACAATATTCCGAATGTCCACGAAGAGTCCTCCCTATGATGTAGCGCTATCCTGAATATATTATATACATTCTATTAGCAGCACATAACAATGTATTACAATAAACACACAAGTTTCATTAAATTAAAGGCAAAGTTTGTATTACCTGACAAATTGCTTAAACCTAAACTGCTTAGCGTCTTTTGTAAGAAGGCTAGTATTTCATCCATTTTCCTCTTTGTTTCGGCCATTTCTTGCTTTGTTTCGGCCAGCTGCTGCTGATGCCGTGTTTCTGATTCACGCATTGCTTCAGCCAGTTGCTGCTCATGCCGTGCATCTGACTCCCGCTTTGCTTCGGCCAATGCTTCGGCAATTTCCTCCTTGTGTTGTGCATGCAATGACGCCATCTGGTCTTGATGCCTCTGCTCTGCGTAAGCAAGTTGGTCCCTCATCGAATTTTCCAATGCAGTCATCCGTTGGGCCGTTTCAGGGGACGACGGCCCAGGCAAACATGGAAGGTTGGACCCACTTCTTCCTATTGGGGTTGGTCCAAAACCGACCCCACGGACACGTCCAGAACTTTCTTTGCCCATCACTTGAGCGAACGCATCATCATGTGCCCAAAGAATTCCATCGCGACGGTCTCCTTTTAGTTTGCCCCCGTTGTCTAAAATTTCTTTCATTTTATCCTGTTTTCATACAAGAACCAAATAACATATTATTTGCTATAAACATTTCACGCACAAAATAGAAAATAAATAGGTTATGATATAGGGCTTACAATCTTATGTAGCACTACATCACTAATAGGAGTCCCATCTTTCGTGCAGTATGCTTTTATGAAAACATATGCACGCTCCACTGCTTGGCCGCTTTCTTTTGCCTACATCATATTCATCAGTCTCATTACAATAGTGACAATTTATGTTGGTGATATGAAGCGACAATCGACAACCAAACATAGCAAATGAAATCTGGAACATAACATGCAATATAAATGTAAACAAATTCCGTAAACATGTAGTTTATTACGTTCAAAAAGACGAGTTGTACTCTTCATGTGAATGCTTTGTATCAAGCAATTTTTGGTACCAACACTCTTGCCGTTTGAAAAAGTGCGGCCATAGCACCCTTGTTGACAGCTTTGAAGACATTTTCGCCGCATTTAAAACGCGGCTATAGGCCACAACTATAGCCACGTTTCTTAAATGTGGTTATATCTGTTACCTATAGCCACGTTTAAAACGCAACTATAACCCCCTAACTATTTTTAGAATTTGTCTATAGCCACGTTTCAAACGCGGCTATAACCCCCTAACTATTTTTAGAATTTGTCTATAGCCACGTTTCAAACGCGGCTACAACCCCCTGCATATATGCATCCCAATTGTATTGGAGATGTCCACTTTCAACCTATTTAGTTTTCCACAAACAAGGTCACAAAGGAAAGCAAATTTCAAGAACAACCAATTGCTATATACCAAACCAAACTCTTGCTAACAAAGTGGCAAACATAAATATTAATGAAATCACTAATCAAAAACAGGAAACATCACCCCAACACTATGCTCTCCATCAATAAACTAGTTTCTTCCTTACCCCAACACATAATAATTTTAATTTAACCAAACAATATGTACGGAAATTTTGTTGTGAATTTTCCATATTGATTATTTCTAAACCAAGAAGTTGTGGATTGCTTAGTTTGGACCCTACGACAACGTTGGGCATTGCCACCATTACTGTCATCTCCATGCAAGCCCTTCCTCAATGCTAAACTCACGCCGACAAAATCTATTTTAATTTCCATGAATTTGAATCGACCATGTTCTTTCAACAACAAAATAAATAAATAGTAGAGCATTATGTCAGAAGTTCAATTAAAATATGTCAGAAGTTCAATTAAAATAGTAGAGCATTAAAACTTGGCTAGTTGTTGTATAATGCATTTCTTACCATATTGTCAGCAGTTTGGGCAAAACTTATAGGCCCTGTCCTCGCTATATCCTTCTGAAACGCACGACTTCTCTTGTTCGTATCACTTAATGTCTACAAACACATTCCCGCCAACAATTTAAAACAAAGAAATCAATTAAAACACTGTACTCAGTATATCCAAATACCCCATCACATATATTACCACTAAAAAATAATAGAGCAAGAAAATAGTGCAACCTTCGTTTTCGGATCAAACCAATAGTCAACTAGTGCGCGGTAGTCCTGCTCCTCAGCCCAAGATGGTTGATTTTTAATGACATCTTCTTTCAACGCATCTTTTGGGTAGCATTTCTTTTTTAACTTACTCCTTCGGTTCCTTCTCAACTCCCCTAGTAAGTGCATTGCCCAGTTCATTTGATTAGCTGGTTTGATAATTTCTGGGTCAATGATCCACTTTTTCTGAAATGCAAAAATTGAGTTAGCATAGTGCAATAATTCACCCTACTGAAAATGCCATTTAGCACATACACGGCTATACACAACAATTAAAAGTAGCTTAATTTGATACAACCTCTATCGCTATCCAGGCTTCTTCTTTGTATTTACGGTCGACATGCGTCCAAGTACTTGGCATAAGTGGGCAATAGTTGTGGTAGATGCATAAGGTGCCCAACCACCTTTTGAATGTTTGCCCGCTTTCTCCAACCGGTTGCTGGCTCCCATTTAACCCACATACAAGTTTCTTGTTCGCTGGAAGAGCCCATATCCGCTGCATTAGCGTTATTCCACGTTTTTTATTTAAATTATTGGATATTGGGGTTTCTCGAACTGAATCTTCTGCACACCCATCAGTGAATGGTGCGGTTTGTTGGACCAAATCTTCTGCATATAGTAAACCATTATTAGGAATGAAATTTCAAAGTTCACAATTAGAGAGAAGTCACTATATATAGCTCAAGTGCTCAACTAACATGATATATGTGATCTTTGTAAATGTGGACATTTTGATACTTAAAGAAACTGATAATAACAAATAAGTCGATGTCTCTATCTAAAAGCTGTTTTTATCCCTTACAAAAATAAAAAACTGTTTTCATCCAAGGAAGAAAAGTTGCATGTATTTATCAATCATACAAAAAAATTCAAACACAGAGATGGAGGATTATGTCTTGGGTTTGAACTTATTAGCTACTTGTGTTACTTATCGATAATAAGTAAAAAAAAGTGTTAAATATCTGTTGGTGTAAAAAAAAAAAAAAAAAAGGCATAATGTTTGAGCGTGTCTTAATATTTTAATATTATTCTCTAAAGAAACTCTTGTAATAATAATAATTTTGTATTAGTTTCACCACATAATACACCTCATCCCCCCCCCCCCCCCCCACACACACAGGCATAAAATTGACTTGGACCATAGTGATGAGAAAATCTTTTGCATAATTATATAGTCTTATTTTGTTTATTATTCTACAGGTGCTTATATGTTCCAGAAATGGAAGTATTTATTCACTTGAACCGGTAAGTTCCAGCAATTATCCCGACCAAAAATGTGTTCATGATAATTTTTTTTTTATTGGTTATCTACACAACCTCCCAGTGGTCTGTCTTGAACATCTCATTATTTTGGAGAAATGTCATTTGAGCTAGAGCTCAATGGCACAAAAATTTGAAGATAAATAGTTTTGGTCTTCTGTAATTTCTGATTACAGAGTATCTCACCTCATATGCTTGAACCAAGAGCTTGATCTCTCTTTACAGGCTGCTTGATTACTGGATAGTCTGATAGTTCTTTTTCTTTACCTTGATTTCATTTTATAATCTATTGTCTTGAATCCCACTTGTAGTAGATGTCTGCCTAGAAAGCAAGCAAGCATTCTTGCACATCTAATTGGTTTCCCTAATAGATAATTTTAGATTCAGAAATTAAAATTTGAGGTTTTGCTCGTTCTAAGTTGAAAGTTCATTAATTGATGCCTCCCAAAACCTTTCCAACCATGACTAGTGACCTTGATGTTTGTTCTCACATTCATGAGTATTAGTGCAAAGGCTTGATGATCATTATTATCCAATAGATGTTAAGGATTTTATACTCTTCAATTGTTTCTATTTTAAGCAAAATCTTCACATCCCATTTTACCCAATAAATCAGTTTGTTTGGACATCTTTCACAAGTTGGACCCATGTCTTCACATCCCGCTTTACCCAATAAAAACGTTTTCTGTTTTAAAAATGTGGAAGAGGTTTGTCTTTTCCAGCTTTTTCCCATTATCTTGTTTTTCGGTCATACCAAATACCAAAATATAGTGTTTTCTGCCAAAACAAATGGAGTGTTTAAGACACCAGCTCTTTGTAGGTGGACACCAGATGGTTAGAGAAAGAATCTATTGCTCGACTAAATAAGATATTTAAATAATAGAAACTTGTGGCATAAATCTTAATTTCATTTTTTAAGATATACAACCATATGTCAAACTACTCATTCAATTGACCTCAATTATTGGTTATTGCTGCTGGAATTCATTCCAGGAAAAGGTAGAACTACTGTGGGAATACAATATTGGAGATCCAATTATTGCATCTGCTTATGTTTATGAGCACTTCCGGTTGATATCTGACTCTTCCCGTTCATCTGACAGGTAGAGAAAATGCACATATCAAAGAAAATCTGAACATACAAATGGTCATTTATATATTTTTCCTTGATGTTTCCAGGTTAATTTGTGTCTGTTCCAGTTCTGGAAGTGTATGTTTGCTTCGAGTTAACTTGGAGATCAACAGAGAGACGAGTCAACGAGGAATAGATGTGCAGGAATTCGCTAGGTTGGACCTCCAGGGAGACATATTCTCTTCACCTGTAATGATTGGTGGCAGATGTAAGGTTGAATTTATTCAACCATCTAATTGGCTTTATTCCGTGCCAAATTTGCTTGTAATTCAGCATTTAGTAACCCTGTATTTAGGTGGGTTTGTTGTAAGGGTAGTGAGTGAGATAGAGTGAAGTTTGCTCAAGAGTGTGCAAGAAAACAGAGACTCGCGGCTGGGACTCGCGGGTGACTCGCGGCTGCAAGCCGCTAGAAGCAGCACACGTGCCAAGCATGTTGGAAGATGAACAGTCATGCTAGCTGGAGCACTACAGGACAAAACAGGACAACTGGCCATACGGTTAACTCGCGACTGGATCTCGCGACTTAGTCAAGCCGCGAGGTCAAGCCGCGAGCCACCCCTGTTTTGTAAAACCTGACGTTTCACATTCCTCTCCCACTCCAGTATAAATACCCCTTTTACCCACGATTGAAAGAGGGCTTCCAGAGAGAATTTTGAGAGAGAAACCCTAAAGAAAAACAAGATTGTTTCACCCACAATCTATACCTTAGAGTCTCTTCAAATTCCCCTACTCTCTTCCTCTCCATTGTCAAATCCTTGAGAGGCATTATACCAAACCTGGTTCTCACCATCATCATCACTGTGAGACAGTTGTTTGGATTTCTGGAAAGCAGTTAGGAAGGAACCAATCTTCATTGGTTGATGCTACGGTCTAGTAGCGGAATCCGGGAAGCTAGAAAAGAAAAAGGTTCGGGGCAACCTCGTTGGAGCAAGAAGCTTGGAGGGCTTAGGTGCACTGGGTAGATTAGGCTTGGAGGGTCTATTGCTGTCCTTGTATCCCAACTGTATTTTCTAGTGGATTGATTACCGCTTGGAGGGCGGCGGAGAGGTTTTTCGCCGAGGACTTCGGTTTCCTCTTCGATAACACATCGCGTGTTGTCTTTGTGTTTGTATCTTCATTCCTCTCTATCTTTGCCTTTATATTATCTGCTGTGGTTTTATTTTGTTATGGCTTAGATAGTATTTAACCAATTTCGTATTATAGCATGTGTTAAGTTTCCGCACACTAATTGTTTGACATATTGCTTGTATTGGTTAAGTTGTTCTTTTGGGGGTCTAAACGTTCAAAGGTGTTTTGTACACGCTTTTGAACTTTCAATTGGTATCAGAGCGGGTACACTGCTATTGGTTTCATTACCATTGTGTGATCCTTGACTCCCTTTTGAGATGGATAGGTCTTAATCACTAAATGCACCTCCATATTTTGATGGTAGTAATTATGCTTTTTGGAAGGTTCGTATGAGAGCTTTTCTGTGTTCTATTGATGAATCCGTTTGCGATGCTGTTGAGATTGGTTGGACCAAACCTGAGGCAGCCAAATCCACATGGGATAAGGCAGCACTTGCTGCATCTAATGCTAACAGTAAAGCACTCAATGCTATTTTCTGTGGTGTGTCTCCAGATGAATTTCACAGGATTTCTCACATTACCATTGCCAAAGAAGCATGGGAGATTCTGGAAACCACTTATGAAGGCACGAAGAAAGTGAAAGACACCAAGTTACAAATGCTAACCACTCGGTTTGAGGAGCTCAAAATGAGTGAGGATGAGTCTTTTGACTCTTTCTATGGGAAGCTAAATGAGGTGGTTGTCAGTAAGTTCAACTTGGGGGAGAAAACGGAGGACTCAAAGATTGTAAGGAAGATCCTTCGATCATTGCCGGAAAGTTTTCGTGCTAAAGTGGCAGCAATTGAAGAGAGCAAGGACCTTGATGACATCAAGGTACAGGAGCTGGTTGGTTCTCTGCAGACTTATGAGATGTCGCTGCCCAATCAACGGAAGAGTAAATCTCTTGCTCTAAAGACCATTAATGAGAAGGTGGAAGATCAAGACTCATCGGGAGAAGATGTGGTTGACAAAGATGTAGCCTACCTTGTCAAAAATTTCAGAAAGTTTTTGAAATTCAAAAATAATGGCAAATTTGATGATAAAAGAAAATTCCAAAGTTCTGGAAGGGAGAAGAGGGATTTCAAAAAGAAAGATGGAAAAGAATCCCAACCCACACAAGGTGTCACTTGTTTCGAATGTAACGGGCATGGACACTTTAAGAAGGAATGTCCGAATTATTTGAAATCAAAAGGTAAAGTGTATGCCACGACCTTGAGTGACTCGGATTCGTCTGACTCAGAATCTGAAGAGAGCTGTGATGGAGAGGGGAACTATTCAGCTTTTATGACTATTGCTCATGTTGAGTCTTCGGACGAGTTGAATCTGCTTGTACGAGACCTTGGAGAACATAGTGATGATGAATCACTAGGAATTGTTGAAGAATCAGATGCTGAAGAAGATGAAAGCACAGCAAATCTTCAAGAAAATTATAACTCACTCTTGGAGAAGTCGGGTGAGTACACAAGGGTGGCCAAGGCTGCTGTGAGAAAAATGAAGAAGACTGAGGAGGACTACAAAAGTCTCCTAATTCGATATAGGGAGGCCAAATGTGAGATAGAAACACTGAATGGTGAGTTGTCCGAAGCTTACACAAAAGTGAGATTTCTTGAGAATGAGGTTGTGCAAGCGAATGTTAAAATAGAGAGGGTCACCACCAAGAAGCTAGATGATGTTTTATCATCTCAAAAGAGCTTTTCAGACAAATCCGGATTGGGATATACCGGAGGAAGTAGTTCATCTGGAAATGTCACTAAAGAAGTGAAGTTTGTAAAGGCCAAAGATCCAGTTGTAGCTGACCTTACTGGTGAGAAGCTCAAGGTAGAGGAGAAGAAGAATGTGGTGAACCAACGGATGCTGAATCCCCGTAATCAGTCTGTGGGGAGGTCTGAATCTCGTGCCAAGTCACGTCCACGACCACAAAGAGGTCCTAGAGGAACTTATGTGTGCCATTATTGCGGACTTCAAGGGCATACTCGACCAAATTGCCAAAAGCTGAGAGCAAAGAACAGTGCAACTCCTCAAAGGTCAGGAGGACCCAGAAATGATAGGAGAATTTGGGCAGGTGATCAATCTAGAGATCAAAATGGAGATCCCGGAATGATGAACGTGATGAAGATGATTGGTGCATTCACCAACTGCTTGGAAAGCTTCTCACGAAGGTTTGAAAGCCCTAACTCCCATACCCAATCCTATAAGGAAATCACCCCAAACGCAAGTGACGTGTGGGTGAAAAAGGGTACTCATGCATAAGCATTACAACATGTCCATGCATTAATACTTCCTATGTTTTGCGACAATGTTTGTTTGGTTTGTTTGCTGTTTTGTTTTGTTGGTTGTTTGCTTGTCTACTTGTGAATATTTCTTATTTATCAATCTTTTTGTTTCTTGTGTCAAAAATCCAAAAATCACATAAAAATTAGAAAATCAAAAAGCTTGATTGACTTTGTTGAGTTTTGTCTCAAAACTTGTTTTGCCTTGTACCTTTGTGCTAATGGCTTTGTGCATTTTCGAGCATTGCTTGTTTTCATGCACTTATATCACTGTGGGAAAAATCTTGAAATCTATGTGATTGTTGTAAATAGATCTTCAAACTTGTCATGAATGATTTGTGAATGGTTATGTTGATCTTGAGACATGCATAGACTTGTGTCTATATATCTTCCCATTTTCTATTTTTGTTTTGCTAAAAAGAGCTCACCAAATATAAATCTCCAACTGAAAAGAGATATTGAGCTGCAAAAGCCTGTCACACATTCTAGTATTTGACTAGGAAAAAGGGTAAGCGACCTTATATTAAAGTGAATGTTTATTCAAAAAGGCCAAAGGCCTGTTCTTTAAGATGAAATGTCAAATATCACTCTCACAATGAGAGGTGATTGCCTCAAAAAGATCAAATGTTATGATTGAAAGTGGAGTCAAATGATAAGCTCCAAGTTATGTTATCAAGTTGTGTGGGAGGTCATATATACATATTTCTATAATTGAGATGGGTCACATGATCTAGTGCTAATTGTGTATGCCTTGGTTGAATTGATCATTGAAGCTTCACATTAGACAAAGGACTATCTCATTGTTGATATCCACACACAACACACAAGTTTATGTTCAATAAATGCCATATTCATTTGTGTGATTGTACTTGATGAAATATGTTTTCACATGCTCAATCTTTGTTAATTCAAGCACAAAAAGATTTTTGAGTGTTTTAGGTGTTTTTGGAAAGTATTTTGTTTTAAAAATCTGAAAATTTCAAAAATCCAGTTTTGCCCTGTTTTGGCGGCTCAGTCGCGGGTATGTCAAGTCGCGAGCCTCAGTCGCATCTTCGCTGGTCATTTTTGGCGACTTATTCGCGAGTAGAAGGTCCAGTCGCGAGGTTCACTCAGAGATTTTCGCGGCTCAGCTCGCGACTCACTCGCGGGTAGACCTTCCAGTCGCGAAAAACACTTAGAAAAATTTATCAAATTTTTGTTCTTGAGTGCTTTGGCGGCTTGAGCTGGCGACTGTGTGGCGACTTAATCAAGTCGCGAAAAATGCGTGTTTTGCAGAAACAGGAGCAGTTTTTAAACCTCTTTTCAGTTTTTCCCTCGAACTTTTGGAACTGTTCATCTTCTCTCTATACTATCTTCCTTCCAAACACTTCGTGAATCCATTTTCAAACCTCATTGGTGCTTCATTTCTTATCCAAATCATCAAGAAAAGGTATGAGTTTTGCTTTCTCAATCTCATTTTCTTTTTCCTGCATATTTTTGTTACCGTTTGGACTGTTAGTATGTTCGAAATACTTCTCTCTTTGTGTAATGGGTATGGAGTGTCTTGTTTGATATTGTTCTCTCCTGTTTTCATGCTGAGCGGTCACAATGTGTTGTTCATTGTTCTGATTTTTGCCTATTATTGAGTCTGAGAATCTTTTCTTAAATGGGTTTGGTGTCTATTTGACTTACTCATTTCACTTGCTTAAGTATTGATGTTGGTGTTCGGTATTGGTTACTGAGTTTTTATGATAACATAATGTATGTCTCTAAACCAATGTGCTCTAGTGTGGTTGATTGGTTTCTTCATGTCGAAAAATTTTCCCTTGTTTATATCTCTGATGGAGTGATTTATGTTATCTGCTCTAATTGTTCGAATGCTGTATATGTTTGCATATCATGGTCATGATAACCTATCTCATTGACAGTTTTGTCAGTTGTGTTGTCTATCTATGTCTTGGTGCACTATCAATTTTTTTATGCACCTGTTATTTTGTGCTTCTTTGTACTGTTGGAAGTTTGGTTGGGTCTGCACTATCTTCAGTGTGTGTTTATATATTGAAATTTTGTTTACACTGAATCTTGTTGACAATTATCTTGTGTGGTATTGTTGTTTGGTTCTTTGTTGTGGGCCTGTTCTCTTGCAGATGTCTCGTCGATCTTCCAGGGGTAAAGACATTGTTGCTGACGAACCAGCAACACCAGTTGCTAAAAGGACTCGTCTATCATCTCAGGCATCTCAAGAGCCCAATGAGGATAGGTTCAGACTTCCGCTTAACTCCCACGCCTACTCAAATGTGTTTGACAAGTCAACCACTATAGTGGAACGGGTGGTAGAGTTCAACACCTTAGGGACCACTTTCATCCCTCGAATCTTTGAGAAACGAGATTGGGCAAACTTGTTCGGGAACTTTGATGATCCAATGGATGAGCTGGTCAAAGAATGCTTCTCCAATGCAACTGATCTTGGACCTCAACTCATTTTCTGGGTCAGAGGAACAGAGTTTAGTGTTACCCCAGACTCCATCGCAGATCTTCTCAGCATCACCAGACCTCAGAATGTGAATATAACTCCTTATGATGAACGAAATCCAGAAGTTGGAGAAATTTTTCAAATCCTAGGATACGATCATGAAGTATCCAGTGCAGGAACATCCATCAGCACCGCAAAGTTTGCACCTGAGCTGACCACACTGAAGTTGATCATGTTCACCAATCTCTACCCACTGTCCAACACGACATTCATCAATCTTGGGAGAGCTCTATTTCTTTGTGACCTTATTACAGGAGCCCCCATTGATATATGTGCTCACATCTACTACACCTTGAGGAAGACCGCGTGTCGATCTGCAGCTCGAGGGATTATTCCATTTTACAGTCTCATCATGAAGCTCATTCTTCGTGCAGGCATTATTCCTCCTGCAGATGGAAAAATGTTGACTCGTCAACGTCCCATTTCCTTGTTCACTCTTCAAGCTAGCAGAAGTCACTCCTCTAAATCACCAAGAAGTGCTCACATCTCTCCGGTTACTCCATCTGCCCCTGACTCAGAGACACCTGCACATACCACATCTACATCACGTGCTGTTCCTGAAGCTTCACCGGCTAGTATTCCGCAAGCACAGACTACTCCTCATACTGATAGAGTCGGCAGTGTACTTGAGCATATTCAGAAACGCGTTGATGAGCTTGTGGCACTTCTCTACTCCACAAACAATCATGTCCAAATGCGTCTCGAGACTATGGAGAATCAGCTAGATGAGATTCAACGAAAGTTGGATGAGAGTCTTTAGCTATTCGTGACAAAAAGGGGGAGAGCATTCAGTAAGGGGGAGAAAAGTTCAAAGGGAAGTGTGCATAGTGATAGGGGGAGTACACACATACTTTTGTCATACTTTTGTTTTTAGTCTTATTCTCTAAACTTATGGTTTTAGGTTTATGTTTGTTGGGTACTTTTAGTGTTTTTATGGTTTTGATACACTGTGTTTTGGTGTATAGCTGTTTCTAACTCTTAACTTATACTCTTGGTTTAAACTTTAATATATTTTATTGATGTTATTCAGGATGTTTTTGAGTTTGTACCCATGTGCTTTTGTAAGCTTTTAGGGTTAATGTTTTATGCATAGTTTGTAGGCTTTATGGTATGTACCTTGCTTAATGCAGCCTTTATGCTTTATTGAAATCAGTACTTTAATCTAAATGTTCTGCATTTTGGTTTATGTACTGTCACTCTTGTGCCCTTGTAGGATTGTTCCTAGATGCATATGCCTTGTGTGTTATGCATTGGTTGAGTGTTGAGCATACAAGTGTCTTGCCTTGTGCTTGTTAACTTGTATGTCCTTGTGTTCATTCCAAGTGTGAATGAGCACTGTGATCACTACCTTGTGGTGTTCACTTGGTTGATCAAGCCATGGTTTGTTTATTAACTCCATCTTTGCTTGATCACATATTGCCTGTTTCATATGCATTTATAATTTTCTGCTTACAATGATCATGGTGTATTGTTGTGTTTCAGGAGTATTATGTTCATATGATTCAAGTGCTTCACAGCTTCTAGAGTTAGGTGTGAGTGAGTTTTGTTCAACTGTTCCCAACTCACATGTTAAGTCTAGAGTCTGTTTTAGGGTTTTGTCACGGAATAGCCAAAGGGGGAGATTGTAAGGTTGAATTTATTCAACCATCTAATTGGCTTTATTCCGTGCCAAATTTGCTTGTAATTCAGCATTTAGTAACCCTGTATTTAGGTGGGTTTGTTGTAAGGGTAGTGAGTGAGATAGAGTGAAGTTTGCTCAAGAGTGTGCAAGAAAACAGAGACTCGCGGCTGGGACTCGCGGGTGACTCGCGGCTGCAAGCCGCCAGAAGCAGCACACGTGCCAAGCATGCTGGAAGATGAACAGTCATGCTAGCTGGAGCACTACAGGACAAAACAGGACAACTGGCCATACGGTTAACTCGCGACTGGATCTCGCGACTTAGTCAAGCCGCGAGGTCAAGCCGCGAGCCACCCCTGTTTTGTAAAACCTGACGTTTCACATTCCTCTCCCACTCCAGTATAAATACCCCTTTTACCCACGATTAAAAGAGGGCTTCCAGAGAGAATTTTGAGAGAGAAACCCTAAAGAAAAACAAGATTGTTTCACCCACAATCTATACCTTAGAGTCTCTTCAAATTCCCCTACTCTCTTCCTCTCCATTGTCAAATCCTTGAGAGGCATTATACCAAACCTGGTTCTCACCATCATCATCACTGTGAGACAGTTGTTTGGATTTCTGGGAAGCAGTTAGGAAGGAATCAATCTTCATTGGTTGATGCTACGGTCTAGTAGCGGAATCCGAGAAGCTAGAAAAGAAAAAGGTTCGGGGCAACCTCGTTGGAGCAAGAAGCTTGGAGGGCTTAGGTGCACTGGGTAGATTAGGCTTTGAGGGTCTATTGCTGTCCTTGTATCCCAACTGTATTTTCTAGTGGATTGATTACCGCTTGGAGGGCGGCGGAGAGGTTTTTCGCCGAGGACTTCGGTTTCCTCTTCGATAACACATCGCGTGTTGTCTTTGTGTTTGCATCTTCCTTCCTCTCTATCTTTGCCTTTATATTATCTGCTGTGGTTTTATTTTGTTATGGCTTAGATAGTATTTAACCAATTTCGTATTATAGCATGTGTTAAGTTTCTGCACACTAATTGTTTGACATATTGCTTGTATTGGTTAAGTTGTTCCTTTGGGGGTCTAAACGTTCAAAGGTGTTTTGTACACGTTTTTGAACTTTCAGCAGAATTTTTGTTGGTTGCAGGGATGATTATGTGCACTGCATTGTTGTTGAAATTCAAAGTCTATTGCAATCATAGAGCTTATTTGTGTGGCTTTCACTATCCAAACCATCGTCATATTCATTTTTAAGCCATAAGAATCTAGCTTGACCCATGCCATGAAATCTAATGAATGGTTAACTTAATTCAGGTTTTAGCTTTGCAAGGTCTCTAAGGGGACGTAACGTAAAGAATCTAGGTTGACCCCCCACTTGGGTTTTTTTTTTTTTTAATTAATTTGTTTTAGAAACGAATTATATACTAGAGAAGGGAGGCAAAATCGAGTGGAACTATCCCATCCGTTTCACAGGAACCCAAAACAGTGGGAAATAGAAGAGATGAGTATGGTTCCATGAGGAGACCCAACTAGCGAGCAAGTGTGCTGCAGAGTTGGGTTTGATAGGACTATATATATATATATATGTGTGTGTGTGTGTGTGTGTGTGTGCTGATTACTGCATCCCTCCCTTAAAACCCGTAGTCAGTCCAAATCAAATGATAGAGTGACACAATTAGGTATTCTCGTCAACAACATTTCAATTCTAGATTAGGCTTATAGTAGTTGAAACTTAAAAAGTTAGTTTCCTAGAAAAACTGTAACAGCAGACCAACCCAAAGATGGCATGCAAAATTAACTCCAAAAATCAATTTTGCAAATTTTTTTGCTTTGGGAAACTGTACACCAAAGGAGAAAATGATAATAAAATTTACAAAATAGGGTCACCTAGCTTAGTGCTAACATTACATACATCAAACACTGACATGAAACTATGGGTTCAGGTCCTCCCTACCAGCTTTTCTCACCCTAAGTTCAGTTACAAGTTGGCCAATTATATATTTTAGGTATTATTTTGTTGGAGTATATGAGTGAGACCTCTGTCATTATGTATATAAAACTTTCTTTTCTTAATTATTGGGAAGGAAAATTATGCTAGCTGTATATTTTTCTAGCTGTGTAGTTCCAGACTATGTTTTGACATCTGATTAATTTTGTCAATCTGAGTGCAATTATGACTACATTTGACATCTGATCTCTTTTTTCAATTGTTTAATCATAATATATTATTTAATAATTAGGAATGCAAGAAAATTTGTTCAAGATAGTTTTATGAAAGATCTCATATCCTTTCCATTTCCAGTTGGCAATACGCAAGAGGGATGAGGAGAACAAATTCCGTTTATATGTCTTAGAAGGTTCTGAAAATTTAGGTTCATATCTAAAACTAAAGCCTTGCTCGGACAAGGCTCCACAACTTCCAAATTGTTCAATTCAGTGGTACCGCCTGTCATCTGAAGGCACCTGGAAGGAAATTATTTCAGGTATTTATGCTAATCTATAAAAATTGTCTAGATTTAAGATGCTTCACAGGTAACCTTTGAAAATAACCCTATTCTAGCCATCCTACATAGCAGATGATACTGTTTTCCTACAGAATCATTTCATTAGTTTTATCTAATAGCCCATTGCAATCTGAACTATATTTATAAAATTCTAAGCTTGCTTAGCACACACTATTTTATTTGATTCCAGTTAGAAAGTAACAAAATCTTCACAAACAGGGTTATTAGTGGGTTCACCCTATTGTCACGTGTCTTACAACTTGTTATCCTTATATAAACTTCAAACAACAAAGCAGAATAATATATATGTTGGCTCTTATATAATCTAACAGTTAATCTTCTCTATTTATTTACTACGTACATTATTAGTATGCCTCTTATCATTTTCTAATCCCATATTCATACATGATGTGCACACTTGAAATGGATCGAAAGTCTAAGGCGCTTGATTATAAACTTCTGATTACGCAACACGATTACACTCAATTCATGCAACGTGTTAGGAAAGTTTTAGCTATGCAATGATTCTCCTAATTAAGCCTAATATTGCATATTTTTTTTTATCAAGTTACTATGTCTTTGTAGGTTGACAAGTGAGCATTGCGTATATATAATCCTTGATGTTTGAAAGATGGTTTTCTTACATAAATGTACTCCTTAGGGCATAATAAATTTGTAGATTATAAGATAAAACTTAATTCATATAGTAATTAACAAGAATAGAGAAGCACTATCTAGCTTGGGGCAACACTAGGATTTGTCCATTTATTAGATGTGATTATGCTTGTTTGTGAATTATTATTTCTTATAGATGCATCCTATAACCAAAATGGATCAATGCTAGCCAAGCTAAAGTATCAATCTTTGGTTAAGAACATTCAATTGCTTAAAGGAACAGTAGAACCTAAAACTAGGGTTGCAGACTTATAAATAACACTGTTGAATATCCTCATACCAATCTTGGTAAAAGCCAAGTTGTACAGAGCAGCTTAAATTAGTATTCTCAATTGCGAAAGAACACTTGCAGTAACTCCCACATTTAAATTTTAACTTCAAGTTTTTCCAATTACAATTTATTTTGATAAATAGAAGTTATTATAAAGATTAAATCATGTAGTGCCCCCCCTAGGGCATTGTTGAATTCATGTGCTCTCTCTCTCTTTAATTAAGTTTCACAAGAAATGGCAGATATGAGCTTCCAGCAGCCAATAAGGTAATGCAATTGTCTTAGTCTAATTTTGTTTACGAGGGAAATGAGGCTGAAAGGTATAAAAAGCTTTTAATGCAGTTATCTTAGTCACATGCATTTCTCTTTGTAGTATTCATGGCAGCTATGATGCAACTTCATTGAGGTAGTCCTAGGCTGTAATTGTACCTTAAGCACAATACTATACTAGCAAATATACCAGGAAAAAAATGGAGAGTGAGTGAGGAAAGGCTGGAGGTGGGTGGTCGTCAACTTTGTCAACTAGCTAGCTTCAAAGGGAAAATATAAAAGTGTTTGTTGTTTAGTCATTAACAGTAAACATAAAAGTGTTACCCTAAGAATAATCTACACTGTACGAATAACTACCTCCAGAAGGCGCCTGTGTCTCATCATCATCATCATCTCCTTCCTCCCATCTTACGTGCTCAGCATCATAGGCAGCCCTTAACTCCTCCTGCATGATGTCTCGTGAGTGTGATGAACCTTGGCCAACTTCCACAACTGTCAATGGATGGTCCCTTTCCATTCCTGTAGCAAACATTCGAAAAATTAGTTACAACAGTAATAAATATCAAACGTTACATTTCAAGATATGTAAACTACCTGAGGGTTGTGACCTAGCATCACTAGTATGGGCGGCTTGCAGCTCCTCCCCTCTCTGTCGTGAACTTGAGGGTCCTTCGCCGACGTCTACAACTGGCAATCGGCGTTTCTTACCCATTTTTGCGTCCAACAACTTCACAAAACAAAAAAACTGTTAATTATAGACAACAATCAATTGCATAAAATGTAAGTGAAACAGACTGGGTAAAATAACTTATTTTAATATCTAACATTATATACAAACATATATCCAAGTTTAAGAGCTTCTCTTTGCCAAACACTACAACCACAACGAAATGAAACCCTAACACCACACGATCATATATCCAAGTTCATAAGAAATGAATTTCAAATCCAATAGCGAAAAGGGAAAGGAATTGGATACATAATAAGTAAAAATTAAAGGAATTAACAATATTAAGAGGAATTAACAAATTCAACAAATACTACACAGAGGAATTCCAACTAATTAATGAATGAATACGTTTTCATTAACAACTGTAACATCCAAACACATAATACACCACTAAACTATTACACTACTCATCATCGGTATACTCATCGTTGTTCTCATCTTCATTGTCAGACTCATCATCAATAAACTCATCTTCATTGTTTACTCCATGAAGATCTCTTTCAGCAATGATGGAGGCATCAACTGTCATTCCCTCTACATCATCCCGAGCCCAACGAAGGTTGTCACTCACAACCTCATTAGTACTTATATTGTAGGGAATATTTTCAGAAAAACTATATGTGTCATCCTCCTCACGTTGGGGACCAACACTAGCATCAAACACGTCCCTAACTTTAGTTTTGACAATAGCATACCAATCCTTGTGCCTTTTATCTTCCACATAAAAAACTTGCGTAACTTGAGATGCCAACACATATGGTTCATCCGTCATTTTATCCCCACCATGTATGAAGTGTGTAAAGTTTACCATAGGAAACCCAAATTCATCAGTCTTATATCCTCTCCTATGTTGGTCATGAACCCATTTACACTTGAATAACACATATTTCATATTGTCAGAATAATTCAACTCGATTATATCACTTAAAATACCATAGTAAGTATTGCCCCCATCAGTAGCGACACTAACTCCACTATTCTGTGTTTTCCTGTTTCCCTCATCATTTACACTCCTAAATTTTAAGCCATTTATTACATAATGCTTGAACCGCTTTACATAAATATACGGCCATTTGAACAATGCAACAAGGGTATCACTAACTCCCTCTCTTTCCTTATCAGCACCAGTGAGGGACATCACCTAACATCAGTTGGCCAAAATAAAATAATTCATATCAGTATAATTAATCATAGTTGAGACAGTGTTACAAGTTTAATAAGTTGAAAATGTCATACGTACGTGACCCCTAAACCAAGTACAAAACTTCTCCATGTGGTGCTTATATATAATGGCATCAGAAACGTTACGATTGTGGCCTTTTCGAAGTTCATCCTCTATCAAGCTTTTGTGCATCCTGTGCAGGAAATTGTATTAGGGTTAATAGACCTTACGTACATTCGATTAACGTGCAATTATATTTGTATATGTAATACTTACTCACGAAAGCGGTTAATGTTTTCGGAATTGAATAGAACGTAGCGATGGGCTTGGGTCCACTCTTTATTGTTTAGTGTCATGATCGAAACCACCCCCGTTGACTCCTCAATCATCCGGGTGGGTCGATTGAATATAGTTTCCACTCCTTCCATATACCGTGAACAAAATGTTAAGCACTCCTCTACTATGTATCCTTCAGCAATAGACCCTTCCGGAGCAGCTCTATTTCGTACGTAAGACTTAAGACGTGAGAGGTACCTATAAAGGAATGATAAGATTAATGACTGGAAATGGTAATTCGAACACGCACATGAAACTAGAAGTTGATCAATAGTATTACCCACATCTTACCTCTCAATGGGATACATCCAACGGTAGTGCACTGGACCACCAATCTTAGCTTCAGCAGCTAAGTACATGACCAAATGTACCATCACTGTAAAGAAGGATGGAGGAAATATCTTTTCCAATTCACACAATGTCACTGCAATCTCTGCCTCACTAGTCACAATATCTGAAACCGTAAGGGTTTTGGAACAAATTTCTCTAAAGAAGCAAGCTAACTTTATCAACGGCTTAGTAACATGAGATGGCAAAGAACCACGTAATGCTACGGGAAAAAGTTGTTGCATCAATATGTGATTATCATGACTCTTCAAACCAGAAATCTTGCGTTCTTTCATATTCACACGGCGTGAGATATTGGAAGCGTACCCATCGGGCACTGTTACGTCCTTCAAAACTTGCAAGAAACCATCTATCTCCAATGAAGTCATATGAAAACATGCGGCCGGTATGGTATACTGATCATCACTTTTTCGTTGTAGGTGGAGTTCACTTCTTATCCCCATGTCCGCCAAGTCAAGGCGTGCCTTGTAATTATCCTTCGTTTTATCCTTCAAGTTCAACAGTGTGCTTAGTATATTGTCCATCACATTCTTCTCTATATGCATCACATCAAGATTGTGTCGCAACTTGTGATCCTCCCAATAAGGCAAGGTAAAAAATATACTCCTTTTCTTCCAACCACTCTGGTCTGCCTCCCTTCTCTTCCTTTTTTGGTAAGCAAGTTGACATTTCCTACCCAGACAACGTCCAAGTAAATGTTCAGTTTCCACAATAATGTCAGATGTGATTGGTGGTTCAGGAGCCAATTGAGCATCATTAGATCCATCAAATGACATACCATCTTTGCGGAAATCGTGGTCAACATCCAACCATCGCCGATGTCCCATGTAACAAAATTTGCGACCATTTCTCAAATATCAAGACTCAGTCTTCACGGCACAAGAAGGACACGCCAACTCACCTTTGGTACTCCAACCCGACAAATCTGCGTATGCAGGAAAATCATTTATGGTCCACATCAATGCTGCATGCAATTGGAATACTTCTTTTGAAGATGCATCGTATGCTTGTACTCCAACATCCCACAACTCCCTTAGTTCTTCTACTAACAGTTCCAAGTACACATCTATAGCAATCCCTGGCGAGGTAGGACCAGGAATAACTAATGATAGAATCAAAGATGACCGTTTCATGCACAGCCAAGGTGGGAGATTGTACGGGACCAACATGACAGGCCACGTACTGTGACTAGTACTCATAATTCCGAAGGGGTTGAACCCATCTGCAGCTAATCCAAGTCTGACATTACGAGGGTCAGATGAGAAGTGTAAATGCTTACTGTCAAACATTTTCCATGCATCTGAGTCAGCAGGATGCCGCATTACCCCATCATCAGTACGACCATTAACATGCCATTTCATAGAACTAGCCAGATCGGGTGAAAGAAATAGTCGCTGCAATCTTGGCTTTAAGGGGAACCACTGTAGGATCTTCGCAGCTTTCTTCTTCCCCTTAGTGGATGAAGCATGCTTACTAGCAACAGATGCCTCATTTGTTTTCCACCTTGAAGCTTTACAACAAGGACACGCCTCGAGGTTAACATTTTGCTTCCAAAACAGCATACAATCATTGGGACAAGCATGGATCTTCTCATAACCCAAACCCAAATCTCGAACTATCTTCTTAGCCTCATAATGGTCCTTTGGCAACTTAGCGTCTGAAGGAAGCATATCCATCAAGATTTGAAGCAACAGAGTAAATGACTTATTTGTCCAACCACACAGAGTCTTCAACTGGAACAACACGACAATGGCTGAGAAAATGCTAAATTTTGTACAACCTTCATATAAAGGTTTGTCTACATCATCTACCATCTTGTAAAACTTCTTGGCGTCATCATTCGGACCTTCATCCGGACGTTGCGCAGTTGGACCTTCTTCCATTGGTTCGGGTGGGATTTCATGCGGGGGGCACAAATCGTGCAACATCCCATGGAAATCACCATATGGATTTTGGGTTTCTTGCACATGAGAGCTCCCACATTCAGTAGCTGGCGTAGCAGCCGCCGATTCACCATGAAAGTTCCAAACTTTGTAATTTTTAAGCATCCCCGAAGCCCAACAGTGCTCACGTACCACATTTAGCGGTTGTATAAGCAAATTCACACATTTCACACAAGGACATAAGATCTTCCCATTGCGTGCAGATGGAGCAGCAAATTCCACGAATTGGTTTACACCTTCAAAATATTCCCTTGTACCCCTCCGCTTCTCCATCCAACTTTTGTCCATTACGATACAATATTGACGGAATTTTACCTACACCAAGATTTGTTACTACAAAGATACTAATTATTATAATTACATTCATTTGTCATTTGTGAAGAACAGACATACCCAAGTATGCGGCTATTTTGTTAGAACATATAACACTTGTCCTAGACTAACTCAATGTAAGAAGTTAGAAAAGTAGTTAACCATAAGTGTTTACAAACTTAGAAACCAAATACCAAGAGTGAGTTCAAAACATTTTGGGTCTATAATACCATGATGCTCAATTACTTGGGTCATTCGTCAAAAGTGAGTTCAAGACATTTTGGTTGACAATTTCATTCGTAATGATGGTGTTTGAAAATGTGCCCATCAACGAGAGTGGATGCAAGAGTGTGATGTTGGTTTCATACCAATCATGTGCTTTGAAATGACCTATATGAACATAATACATCAACAATGCATAAAGAAAAGACTAATTTTGTTTGCTTTCTGTTTTATTGGGTGTCATCGCAGAAGTAAATAATGCAATGACACCCAATAAATGACAAAAAGTTGGCAGCTTTTGAAAAGAAAAGTAAACAAATTTATTAAAAACTAGGTGGATATAAAATTATTGGGAAAATATATCCAAATCAAATTAAGTTATGTTGATAAAAACGGATAAATCAGAACTTACTTGTGAATATCTTTTTGTTTTTGTCATACACAAATTTTTTTCTTTCCAATTGTGGTAGTTAGGAAATTTATTTCCAATATTCATTTCATTATAGTTAGGTTGGGATATTTTCATAAATGCATGAAATGTTTATAAATAGGAGAAAACATTAATGATACCATTCAAATATGAGTATATATAGCATTTATGCAACATACCATTCAAATATGAATGTGAAAAAAATTTGTGATCAAGTGAAACACAAAATATGCCTAGAGAAGTTTCATTCACCATAACTGAATTTGAGGGCAGTAGTATCAAATTATCAAGTGCTCAAACTCCATATTTGTACTCACTGATTCTCCAAATTTGACATAACACGAGGGTAACATCCAGAGCCTATAACTAATGACATGGCCTAGCTATATACAATTCTAGTATATTTGAGACAATTACAAGACTCATAGAGTGAAAAACTGACAAACTCTTGTCAAGAACATGCATTGAATATGTGAATAGAGAGTTTACTAAATCACTCTGCTAGAAGCACTCACACCTATTGTGGTTAAAACATAATGTAATTGTAAAAGGGAGGCCAAAAAACAAAATGTAAATAATAGCCTCCAACTCTGGCATTCCTTTTTCTTCAATTCTTATGTAATTAATGTTATTTCTACAAAACTTCAAGCTGTGTGAATGAAGATCATATTAATTTTATCATTGTGAGCATGACACAAATTATGAGTAGCCAAAGGGAAAAAAATCAAATATTCTACGAAGTCCATCAGTAAAATTCTATCAAACAGAACACAAAAATTCTACCCTCAATATACCTGTTAAAAACAATTAATTAACAATAGAATACCCAATTCAATGCTCAAGCTCAGGAATTGACAACTTTCGTACATCTGAGTGGTAAAGAATACTCACAATTCTTTCAAGAAAGGGTGTTTATAGAAGTCTAAGTCAATTCTCCCTGTAAACTGGTTATGATCCAAGTACCTGAGATAGAATCAAAGAATCCTTTAGAGTATATACGAAGACAATTTCCTGTCCATGGACATGAACAATGATAACATAATCCAACGACGCATGTATCCAAACAATTTTAAATGAAGAAAGAAAATGCATTCCATTAATTGCCATTTCATCATGTGTAGTAATGTAAATTCTATTCAAATAAGCATCATCATGTGTTGTTAAATTAATATCAAGCAATTTATACTAGTAATTATTATTGAAATTCCTTGATTTTAAATCCAGATATCGAAACTACAAATGCAACCTAAAGGATATGCTAATCATTTTACCCATTTCATTCTTTGATAATTGATAGCATATTCCTAGTAATAATTCATTTCTTCATAAATGTTTATAATTGTTCCTAATCCATTTATTAAATGTCACCCGGAACCAATCAATAGAGTCACCCATATATCAGCACCTATATACAGGTGCTCAAGGAGTTGACAGCGAAAACCTTTTAAAATCTAAAAAGAAAAACTCCAAACTCATCATTACATCAAGCACGTGGAAGCGTATTCCGCCTGGGGGGGGCAGGGGGGGGGGGGGGAGGAAAGCTCATGGAGAAATAACAGTATGCAAAACCAGGAAAATAGATAAGGGATCCTGAATATGGAGTAATCTCAGTAAGGAAACATGACAACAATACCAAGCAAAGGAGTGATTATCGAGTACAAAAATTGTCAATTATACCATTTTATGTCTGCCTATATTTGGATAACTTTGGCCAATGAGCTTTCATTTAATAATACTAATAAACAACACTTTTTTCATGTATAATTTTAATGAAACTAATAATACATTATCACTAATGCCATTTTAGTACAGCATCAGAGTTTCAAACACATACCTTAATTGCAACTTTCAGCCCTCTCTTTGCAAAATCAACAGCTTTATGGTTATTTTCAAAACTCGCCCTATATGAATAAAATCCCTCTGAGGAATACAAAGCGGAGTCCCAATCTGTATCGAAAGCCGGTTGTGTTAGATGTGTACAAATATATAAACAAGTACTTTATGTAGGATACAATGTGCTTAGTATAATTTCAAAATAAGCATTATCCTATAATTCATTCTTTTGTGTAGAATGAATTATAGGAAAATGAGGATATTGTGGTGTGAAAAATTAGACTAAATAAACTTCAACATTCAACAATAATAAGTTTTCTATAAGGGTAAAAAACATATATTGACATGGTTGGAGATAACTAAAGCTAATAGATCACTTATTTGTAGAAGGTTGATGACATGGCCATTAGAGTATTTCTACCATTAGATTTATTACAATTCAATAAACAAGGAAGGGGATTTAAACACCCGGCTATGGCTATCGAAATTACAGGGAAATTACTGTTAATATTCCTCTAATCTAATCAACCACTCTATTGCCTTTACCATTGGATAATGTTTCGAAAAAGAGGAAAATCCGAAATGAACCCAAATTACGATACATTTTTAGAATTTGAATTTATTAAAATGGAAATCAAAATTATTAAATATTGTTATTTGGAGAGAATTGAATTAAATTCTGATAAAATTTTTGCGTTGGAAATTTGATAAGAAAGACAATAAGTGCAATAATAATAGAATAAAATGAAAATAAAATTTATTACTTGGTTTTTCACAAAACTTTCTATTCCAAATATGAGAGAAATTGCAAAGTATCGGTTAAAGAATTACAACGTGTTACTTGAATTATTACTCTTAAAAATAGTAATTATGCTATGGAAAAAATCCAACACAATTGTTGTGCCTGGCTCAACATTCCAGCTTTTACAAATTCTACATATTCCTTATGCTCTTCTTTCATGGTTGGTCTGATAGATTAGATTTTCAATGATATATCATATCACACTAAAACTGAGGATATTAAGGCATATAATGACTACAAAACTCTTTTATAACATAATGATGAGAAGCAAGATGAAGAAATATTTTAAGCCTTCTATCGATTTAGGATCATGAGTGTATATTACATTAATTGATAAATAAACCAAGGAACAGATTTTTTAGTATTTCTCTTCAAGCGAAGTCAAAACTCATCTAATAAAAATTATAATCAAATTTTCTTTTCTATTCATCATTAATTCTCAAAACTAATAAATTCTAAGGCAATTAAGAAAATACAAATCAGTAAATGAATTACAAAATGACAAACAAGGAATCGGATTATCTAGCCCCAATAAACTGGTATCAAGGGAAACTTCACAAACCAAAAAGGTAGTAATATATGTAAGAATATTTATAACTCAATGAAGTTTGTAGAAGATCATTTCAGTGCAAGCACAAACCAAATTAAATAGTTTGGGATACAAGAATGACTGAGAAGAAGATGTTCCCAAATTGTCAAACTCAAACAATCCTCAGAGAGCACACAAGAGAGAGACAGAGAGAAACGGTAGAAAACACCATTGTAAATAAATATACTTTTGAAACAGTTACCATATTAAAGGTTCATTCTTTGGTATCATGGGAATGTATTATAGGTGGTATTAAGTATTTACTAATCAACAGCAACAACAATGACAAGCATCTGCATTAGCCAATGTTGTTATTTAGAATAAGAAACAGTTCTGAGAATCAGACAGGATGCAACACTCGGTCAAAAGAAACCATTACCACCTTTACCGAAGATAGCATAACTAAAAAGCAACAACCAAGTTGCCAACTAATACAACTTGCAACCCAAGTATTGTTCATACGTATATCTTCAATCATGATAGTTAAAGAGAAAAAAAACAGAATTTGTTTCAAGATAGGATTCCAAGAAACAGTAGACTAACCAAAGATGTCAAGAAGAACACTTGCTTTTTATCACTGTTTAGAATGTTTGCTTATGTTGCAATTGCTCTGTCTCTGAACAAGCCAGACTTTATAACCTACAGTCAGTGCAACATTTGTCAAAGACTCAAAATTAAGTTCAAAGTTCAAACTGGAAAATGGAATAATAATAATAATAATGAGAAGAGTAATAATTAAAAATAAATAAATAAATAATTTATTGTAAATAAGTTGAACCGAAAAAGTTTAGTTCTAAAAGTCTTTTGCTTTTGCTTTTTCCTTTTTACAAACAATCTCATTATCCCTTGAATAATTTAGGACGCAATTGCATGTACGGGTATGACATGAGGATACGAACAATTTAAAAAAAATTATAACATAAGATTGGTAAATAAAACACCATTACGACATAGGCAATTCATGAATATAACAACCCAAATACAGCCCTCCATTCATCTAAGAATAATGTATATAATATAATATTAGGTTCCTGGGGTCCAATCAATTGTTCCCCACCGTTTGCTTGAGATAGCAATTTGCGGCCGTCATAACTTTAAGATGTTTCAAGAACCTTGCCCCACCACCTTCACATGTATGTTTTTTTCCCTTTTTTTTTACAGGTAGATAGGAAGGAGGGGAGGTGGTTCAAATCAAAGGATGTTATTTTCGTTAAGCTATCACTTTAAACCAAAATATGCATCTGAGCAGTTTATTTGCTTACATAAAGGTAAGATAAAAAGGTTTTTAAAAACAAATAAATTAGATTTATTTTACAAATAAACCAATTTGTTTCCTTAAAGATCATGCTTATCTCACATATTATTATTATTTTTTAAACAAATTATTTGAACAGTTTAGTGTTTGATTACACTAGACTTGTCATGATAGTGACATATCCACTTTTGACAAAACCAAATCCTGTCAATAGTTGGAGGATGGAAGATTTGAACTATCTTCCTCGAACACGCTTAGAGATATCAGTTGAGCCAGAAACAAATAAGCTAACGAGACCTTTTGCTGATGTGATTCACCTCTATCAAAATTCAGTATTTTGTCAACTCTTTTATGGTTCCCTCCTTATCCAGACTCGCATTGCATCACATGTGCCGTTGTGCACCTATGAATCAATGACCTATACCTAGTGCCTACAACGTCAAAGCAAATGCAGTTTTGAATTGTGTTTGATGTTAGACTTCATTCAATGAGGTAGTCATGGATCATGACTATTGGTGGAGGAAGGGACAAGGATGAAAGTGATGTGTGGCGATCGCGAAGAATCAGATTTATCAATTGGTCTAGCTGAAGACTAATATGACTATTATGTGCAAACTTTTCTGTGAAACAAAAAATACGAAAAATACTGTTCGAGATGCTCAGAAAATAGCTATATAGCGAATCTGCTACAGTATAGAGCTTGGATTCCATCACTTTATACGACCGGACGTGCTCCAATGGTGCAGCTACTTCATCTCTCATTTCTCACAGTGTCCCACGCACACTCGCACTCACATTCACATTTCACACGCACAGCCACAACCACAGCCACACAGCACCTAACCCTAGTCACTAACCAGTCACTACCATCTCCAATTTCTCCAATTTCCCAATTTTGATCAAGACCCAGATTCGTAATTCCATTTCTGATCAAGACCCAGATTCCCAATTCTTCTAAAATAGGAACTCACAGTATCAAAATTTTCAGTAACTGATTTTTTATAGTGACCCCCAGGAGTTCCAAGTCAACTAACTTTCTCACTGGTACTATTTATCTTTAAGGGGAATCGGGATGGATTTCAGCTCAGGAGAGGATTCAGATATTAGTGAATCTGAAATGGATGAGTATGAAGATAGAACTTATGAAAAATTGAAGAATGGGAATCACAATGTCAAAATCTCAAATGAGACATTCACTTGCCTCTACTGCCCGAAGAAGAAAAAATGAGATTATCTATAAAAGAAGTGCAAAAGAGAAGGCTAATCACCTTGCTTTGGTGAAATATTTGGAAAAGGATTTAGCAAGTCCATCAAAACCTGTGAACGAGAATGATCCTCCTGTTGGCTGTGACCACGATGAGAAATTAGTGTGGCCTTGGACAGGAATTGTTGTTAACATTCCAACTGAACGAACAGAGGAAGGGAGATATGTAGGAGAAAGTGGATCGAAGCTGAGGGATGAATTGAAAAGTAGAGGGTTTAATCCCACAAGGGTCCACCCTCTATGGAATTTTCGGGGTCATTCAGGAAGTGCTGTTGTGGAATTCTGCAAAGATTGGCCAGGGTTACATAATGCCATGTCATTTGAGAGGGCTTATGAGGCAGATCATCATGGGAAAAAGGACTGGTTAGCTAATAATGACACCAAATCTGGTCTTTATGCTTGGGTTGCCCGTGCAGATGACTATAATTCAACTGGAATTATTGGGGATCACCTACAACAGATTGGAGATGTTAGGACAATTTCTGACATTATGGAGGAAGAAGCACAGAAGCAGGGTAAACTTGTGTCTACTGTGAAAAACGTCATTGACGTCAAGAACAAGTGTTTGAAAGAAATGGAGGAAAGATGTACTCAAACAACAGTATCCCTTAGCAACATAATAGAAGAGAAAGATAAGCTCCTTGAAGCCTATAATGAAGAGATTAAAAAGATAAAACTGAGTGCGAGTGATCTCTACCACCGTGGGGTAGAATTGGAAAAGCGCGAGGCACAGAACGAGAGCGAAAGCAAAAAGCTCGCTGAAGAGATTGAAAAGAATGCTATAAGAAATAGTTCTTTGCAATTGGCCTCATTGGAGCAAGAAAAGGCTGATGTGAATGTATTGAAACTAGCTGAAGATCAGAAGAGGCAAAAGGAGGAACTCCATAAAAGAATAATTCAATTAGAAAAGCAACTGGATGCAAAACAAGAACTGGAATTGGAAATTGAGAGATTGAGAGGGTCATTAAATGTCATGAAGCACATGGGAGACAATGGAGATGTGGAAATTGTGGAAAAAGTGGATACAATACTCAAACAGTTGCGAGAAAAAGAAGGAGAACTTGAAGATTTAGAAGCTTTGAACCAAACATTAATAGTGAAGGAGCGCAAGAGCAATGATGAGCTACAAGAAGCTCAAAATGAATTAGTTAATGACTTGAAAGACTTAGCTAGCCGTGCTCATATTGGCGTTAAGAGAGTGGGAGAACTTGACAGTAAACCATTCCATGAAGCAATGCGAAGAAAGTATAATGAGGAAGAAGCAGAAGACAGAGCTTCAGAGCTATGCTCATTGTGGGAGGAATATCTGAAGGACCCTGACTGGCATCCTTTGAAAGTTATTACAGTTGTTGGGAACCATCAGCAAGTTATAGATGAAGAACATGAGAAATTGAATGATCGGAGGAAAGAATTGGGTGATGAAGTTTACAATGCTGTGACAGCAGCTTTAATGGAGATAAATGAATACAATCCTAGTGGGCGGTAAATAATATCAGAATTGTGGAACTATCCAGAGGGAAGAAGAGCTACACTTGAAGAGGGGGTCATGTTTATATTGAAGCAATGGAAAGTAGCTAAATGCAAATATAAAGAATTTCTTTTTCTTAGTATGTACCGGATGAACTTAATCTTAGACTTAAAAAAAATAAAAATAAAAAGGTCTTATGTAATAAATATTTTAGAATAATAGAAGAACGGTTAAAATATATACATATATATATATATATATATATGCATGCATTAAACAATCTAACATATTAGACAAACTGAGGACCTCTGTTATAGGTAAAACTATGTCACACGTAATACACTAGCAATACATTTTAGTTCAAAATTAGTAAACGACAGAACTAGCAATAGAATAAGTTCAGCTTAAGTGTAGCAAATTATAGTGGAATACTTTTTGCAGATGTTATATCAGTTCAGTAGCAACATTGATAAAAAGCTTTAGGAAATATCAGGATAGAGTTTGGAAATTGAAGCCCCACTTCAAAAAGAAAGTGTAGCAAATCCACTCTAACCATAAAATCTTCATACTAAGGTGAATGTGTGTTGTCACAGCAGTCACTATAATAAATCCTTTATTTTATAGTTGGGTGGGAAAAGAGAAAAATGAGATGATGTTTTAATTAATCTAACAATGTGGGATTGATCGCTATTTATTTATTTATAATTTGATAGTTACAATAGGGCTCAGAGTGATTTGAACTTTTGATGTTTCCATTAAAAGTACAAAGAAATGTCATTTGGGCTATAAAGCTCTTGACAGATCAATGGCTACGAAGCAGTAATAAAGTTTGAGCTAAGAGTGCTTTATTAATTATATAAAGAAAAAGCCAATGGAAACATGCACATGTATTGCTTGTGCAATCCAATCTTATTTTATGTAAAAAAATAAAATATTGAGTTTAGTACAAAATATTTAAATGAATATGATTTACAAGTACGTATATGATAATATTGATACAAATCTAATAAGGAGAAAATGTGAATAGATTGGTAGGGGTTTTGTATCTTTTACAAAAGTTGTATAGGTAGATTGATTGGACTCTTTGTGGTCCAACATATCCGTAATATGCCACGTGGGGGGAGCTTATACCAATCGAATTAAGCCTAATCTAGATCTAATTCTGAAAAAGCAATTCTTTTGAAATAGTTACAACTTTAATGGGTGATGCCTTAATAATTTAATCAAATCCTCTCTACCTAATCTACCAATTACAGAAAAAGGGGATAAGAACTCTTAACAATTTAGAAATGCCATTTTCTCAAATGTCATTTTTTTAATCTTTCTAGACCTCTGACCCTTTGAAAAGTCAGGTAAGTAAAATGAAACAGAACCAAAAACACATAGAAAGGTATGAATATGTCATTTTACCCTTATTTCTTAAGTGTGATTATGGGTTTAAATACTTATCTTTTGTTAGGTAACTTAATAATACGTGTATTAAGCTTGATTAGTTATTATCCATTCATCCTCAATATCATCATCATCATACTATATTCTTAATGTATAAGATATTGAATGATAAACACTTTCTAGAGTGAGCGAAGTTAGTTTCTTATCTTACTGTTTCTATCATAAGTTGGTTTTAGTTGTAAAGTACAGGTTAAACTTGGGTCAAATGTTATTTTTGTTCCTAAAGGTTTATTTTGTGGTAATTTTTGTTCCTAAAGTTCATATTTGGTGCCAAATTCATCTTTCCGTCCGTAAACAATCATCAGCCATTAAAAACTATATATTGTTTATAATACTTAAACTATGAAAATCATTTAAATAAAAAGCCACACTAACACCTAAGATTTTAAATATAATTGAATCACTAAAGTGGAGCTCCATCAATGGTGAAAACCAAACAAAGTGTACCCATATCACAAAATATACTCTAATCACTCTTGACCACATGAGATCTCATTGATCACATGAGACCTAAAAACCATTAAACCTATGATAGATATTGATGTAAAAGTTTACGGTCAAGTTCGACTCCAATTGATTAATTGCAATTTGGAAGTATGCTTAAAATTAAATTGGGATGATTATGTTTTCAAACACAGAATGAAATATTTGCTAAGGTGGGGTTTCAAATTTGATGGTTGTAGTTACCTAACATTTCCTGTCTTCATCTAATGAATGGTGATAGAGATTAAACAGGTGGTCAAGGCAGCCCTAACCAAAGCATTAATCATTTATAAAAAAACTTTAGATTTTTTTATTGAATACTTAACAACTGGTTCATTAAGAATAACCAAAAATGTGAATTAAGAATTTAAAACGTAGCATAGCAGTCAGAAGTCTGCGTTTCTATAAGAAATGAGATTAACAATTGTTTTTTGGTAAAGGAAAACTCTTTTGCAGTGGTTTAAATTAACTTTAGAGATTGAGCTGTGTGAAACAAATTGTATTGATAAGGTTGTTCTAAAAGCAGCGCCTCTATTACAAAACTCATTAACCCTAATGAAGTCTATTGAGCTAAAAACCCTGCAACTTGAATAAATATTTTATGACCAAAAGATTAAAAAAGAATGAAAAAGGAAAAAGAAATCTTGAATCCACATCAGATCAAATCTAGTTTTCTAGTTTATCTGCTTGTTCCCAAACAAACTAAGATAATTAAACTAAGAACTGTGCAAATTCAGAACATATTAATCTGCTTTACAAAGTGATATACCAATAATTATGTACCTCAATGAAAATTCGATATCATAGAAACTTTGCCCACAGACAGCTTAGTCAGTCCAATTTCTAGCCATTGTCTTAAAAAAGGGCATCTGTTAATTTTTGAAAAGAAACGGAAACAATTTCAAAATAAAACAATTTCAAAACCCTAGACTTCAAATATAATAACATCGAAACAAATAAGAAACAGAAAATAATCAGAACCCAATCCCGCTTTGCCCTAAATTTCTATTCAAATCAAACACAGAACTTAAAACCCTAAATTCGAAAATTGAAAACAAAAAATAAAAACATAATTACCTCTCTTAGCTTCCCTCTCTTTCTCTTCGGCTCTTTGGGTTTCGCTCTCTCTCTCTCTCTCCTTCTCTGCGAATCAGCCAAAGATTTGAACGGTTAAGAGGTCCGACATGAAAGGTTTGGAAGTGGAGGGTGAGGGCTACCTTGAGATCAGAGAGATGGAGGGTGAGGGTTGAGATCGATTGGAGATGGAGATAAAGGGAGAGGTTTGAGATCGATTGGAGATGAAGGGAGAGGCTTCAGATCGGGCTTCAGAGATGGAGGCCGATATCAGATGGGTGGAAAATTATTTTTAGTTTAGCATTTATACCAATCCTAAAGCCGCAGTTTTAACCCGCGGCTTTAGGCAAAACCTGGGGTTGCGTTTGAAAAATGCAGCCCCATCCCAAACTAAAGCCGCATTTCTAAAACGCGGCTTCAGACGAAATTTAAAGCTGTGTTCAAAACGGGGCTTTAAGGTTCATTTGGGCCGCGTTTTTTAAACGGGGCTTTAGAATGGGACTTCGGCCGCGTTTTTATCGATCAAAAACGCGGCCTCAAAACCTGTCTATGGCCCCGCGTCCAAAACGGGGCTTTAAGGTATCATTTGGGCCGCGTTTTTTAAACGGGGCTTTAGGATGGGACTTGGGCCGCGTTTTTATCTCAAAAAACGCGGCCTCAGAACCTGTCTATGGCCCCGCGTGGAAAACAGGGCTTTAAGGTTCTTTGAAGCCACGTTTTTGAAAACGGGGCTTTAGGATGGGCCTTGGGCCGCGTTTTTTATGGCCGCGGCTTAAAAAACGCGGCCCTAGGCCCCCGCGTTTTGTAGTGAGGGATGATTGCAATTTGCAAATCCGCAATAAACAAAGCTATGCTAAGCGTGCGAAGGTTATTATTAGTCCTCAAAAAATTATAGACACTTCAAGTTAGTTCTTTTTTAGTATAACAAGTGTTGATGTTATATTTCTTATGTAGATGTCAAAATTTGACATAACAGATGAACCCAGAATCAAGAGAAAACAAATGGATCAAATAGAAAAAATCAAAAATATAATTATTGCACAATGAACTCACCCAAGCAACAGATGAACCCAGAATCAAAGCTCCTTCTTCCTCGGGTTACTTGCACAATCAAAACCCAGATAGTTCTCGGTCTAGAGTTTCAAGCGCATTGCATTGTAGCATCTAGGATCTTAGTTTGGTGAGCAAGTTGGATGGGAGTGAGTTTTGGGAGTGAGGAGTGTTTTGATCTATTTGGGCTTTTATTTTTGACATATTATGTGTTAGAGTAACGGCTGAAGGAGAGGTGGGTTACGGATTAGTAACAGAGGGAATCACAGGTGGTTAAAGTGTCAAAATTTAAACCATGGTTAGGTGAGTCAAATTAGAGGCAAACCACAGGTGAGTAAAGTGTAATTATCCATTTTTCACATGATATATATTGTGGGGCTAGAGAACTTATGACCCGGCCCACTTTCCACTAGGGCCCAGGGCCCGTGCCGAGGAGGGTAGTTGCCGAGGACGAGTAGGGAAAGACCAAATAGCCTATAGAGGCAGCCGAGGATGATCCTGTCCTAGACATCCCAAAACTTCAAAAGGAAGAGCGGCATGTCGCCAAAGGCAACCTCCAAAATGCCCCCAGAAGAAGAGGCGAGTAGAATGGGACCCGCATGAGAGTACGGAGTGGGGGTGGTTCAAGGTAAACATGTCACCTTCATATTGAATGCGCCCACAAACGTTCTAGCCATATTAATGAGAAAAGACGCCTGAACAGTATGACTTCGGTTAGTGCAACTAACAAAAGGCAGGGGGAGGCGGCTGATGGGACAGCTATTTAAATAGGAATCTGTCTGATAAACAAGTGGAGGATCAGGATCAATCGAGAAGAACTATATAATGTGAAGACTTATGCGCCAAAAAAGAGGGGGGCTCCCAGACCATGGAGGGGCTCCCACATCATGGAATCCTAAAAAAGGAGAATAATAAGAACATGAAGCTCCTTGGACGAGGTCTAAGGGCCGGAGCTACTCATGACGTATCAGAATAGATTATTATTACACATGTCAGGTTCATCCTTGTGCAAATCGTTATGGAAACCCTGATTAACTACCGTCCGGTGACTAAGGCCTAGCCTTTCAAACCCACGCTCTACAAATTATATTGTTTGGGCCTTTTAACGTATGAACCCAACATCAGTTTGGGGTCATTACGAATCGAGTCCTTACATATATATATATAAGAAAAAAAACGTATTTGCCACATAGTAAGCAAATTACTTGATGTAATATGCATTTGTTTAAATTCACACATTTAAAAAAAGAGCTCAGAGCCTCAGATCAACAAATCAACTTGTTTTATAGTACTAAAATAAGACAAATTCTAGTATTGCTAACCAAAATTATACTTTGTCCCAATTGATTTATGTTAGACAATTTTTTTTGTATGTGGTTACAACTTATAATTATAATGCGTGCACTTTTCTGTTAGAATTTATGAAATCTCATTCTTGAATTTTGTGTTGCTATTGAATTCTATGAAAGTTAAAACAATGGGCTAAAAAGTTGCTTGTTTCTCGTTACAATTTTGTTGACATTGATTCATGGATAACCCTTATCTAGATGAGTATGAGCCTGGATAAAATATTAGTTTGATATTTGTTTCCAAAGCATTTCATCATCATATCAATAGATAGAAGCCTGGAAAAGTCACATAATTTCAAGATATTAAATTAAGGTTGTGTTTGGTTTGATAGGTGAAAATATCTTTTGAAAATGCTATCAAAAACATATTTTCTACTACTTTTCCACATTTCCTTATCTCCCAAGCATATATATAATAATTATTAAAAAAAATAGAGATTTAGATTAAAAAAATTGAGATTAATGGCAGGTGGTAGTGGTTGGCAATCAAGGATGTTAGTTGGGGTGATGGTTAGGTGGTCAATAGTGGGAGTGGGGGTGGGGGTGGGGGTGGGGGTGGGGTGGAGGATTAGTTAATGAGTTTTGGGTGGGACGGAAAATGAAAGGACCACAAATGAAAGTGTAAAACATTTTCCGCTAGAAGTCCTTTTATTTTACCGTAAATCAAAAAACAATTTCCAATGGACCATTAATTTCAATTGCTCCAAATTAACACCTGCAAATGCAGTATTTTTCTTTATTTTTTTATTCATTTATTTTCTAAAATCAAATTTTGTTGAAACAAACATGGCCTAAAACACATTTTAGTGAAAAATCGTGTCAATTCTAAATCAAACTTTTATAGGTTACATCCCATGATATATTAACAATAACTCAAAAGGAAATCATCAACAATAATAGTAGGCATTTTCTTTTTTATGCTCCCTTTTACATTGGAAGCAAGTTATTACTGAAATTATTTACCAATTTTTTTTTTTTAATGTTCACTTTCTTCTTCATAAATAAATTTAATGATATTTCAAGGCTGAATTTTAATTATTAAAAAAAAAAATGTATCGAGTCATAGGTCAACCTATTTTTACACTAAATCAAAAATTTCAAATTCATATTGGGTATCTTTTTTTTTTCCTTCAGATGTAGATTGAATTTTCAAATTGGGTCCAGTTTTGTTAAGTCTTATAAATGATTGGAGAAATTCACTCAATTGGATACGTCAAAATATCTAACGTGTCCATGGGAAACAAACCCAACCCAACTCAATTAAATGCCATAAAAAAAAAAAAAAGCTGTTTAGTCACTAACGAGTACCAGACTTGGACAAACACTCGCTAGCAGACAAACCGTGGACCTTGTCAAGTAAAATGACACTAAAACTGCACTAGGACATTAGCGGACAACATTTTCGTTGAAGTAGACTGTCTGACTCTTGCTTGGGCTTATTTGATTTTTTTTTTTTTTTTTTTTTGGCTCTTTTTTTTCATATATACTAATTTTTATTTTTTTTAAAACATATGTTAAAAAAAGCCAGCTTTTAGTCTTGTATCACACATTTAATATAAAATTTACTAAAAATTATATATTTTAATAAAAAGTATACGGATAATCTATTCTCAAACAAATGAGTAATGGGAAGAAAAAAAAAAAATCTTATGTTGTGGTTTTGTTAAAATTATGGTTAGGCAATTAAATATAATTTATCATAGTATCAAAGAAAATAGGTTTTGAGTTCGACTCTTTGCTCTGCTTCTCATTTAAAATTTTAAAAATTTCACATATTCATCCTCATTTATTAAAGAGGAGTTTAAGCTCACACTTGTCCTAACATCCAGTCCACAACATTGAAAATATCATGTACAAATCTTATTTTCCCATTGAAATTTTGTGTTTATAAATACATTGAGGGCTTTGGAAATTTTTTATTTATTTTAATTTTTACACTCACCAATAAAGGAAAATTAAAGTGTTTTACCATGACTTGCAGATGATGGGAACTTTAAAGTGAAAACGGGTAGTACAAAGATTCGTAGTCATGTTCTTATATTTTCTGACACTGTACGAGCATGGTACAATTTAGGTTCTTTCATTGCTTGTTAATTGTTGGGGGGAATGGGCAGACTAGCAGTGTGAGGGGCAACTATATAGTAAGTTAGGTAAGGTTTGAAAGAATAATGAAAAGTAGCATCTCGAGTTTTAGAAATTTGAGATCCATATTAAAACTCGAGTCCCAAAGACTCGCTTTGTGAGTGTTTTGCTGGATGAGTTGGACTGAAAATGCCACATAGATCTCGAGTTCTTATAGTTGCGTTTTTAAGTCCTATAGTGACGTTTTAAAGCCCTATAGTGACGTTTCCTTGCAATTTTTTTTATATGATCACCCCACACTTCAAGGAGCCCTATAGTGGCGTTTTTAATCCCTATAGTAACGTTTTAAATCCCTATAACGGCATTTTCCTGCAATTTTTTTTTTATTAGTATAATCACCCCGTACTAGGTTCAGGGAGCCCTATAGTGGCGTTTTTAAGCCTTATAGTGACATTTTAAAACCCTATAGCGGCGTTTTCCTGCAATTTATGGAACTCGAGTTTTTAAAACTCGATTTCCACGTGGATTTTTTCCACATCAGACCCATCCGCTTACAAATCAAGATTTAAAAACTCGAGTTTTTTCTTGGAACTCGAGTTTTAGACACTCAAGATGCTACTTTTCAGCATTGTTTTGAAATGTGACAACTAACTAAATTTTTTGATATTTATTGTTATTTGGAAAGGGTGTTCTTAATTGTTGCTTTGCATGTTTTGACAAATAACAAGTGGAGAAGAAGAGGGGAGAGAACATATACATGTTGGCTTCGTAAATAAAAAGCTGTTTTCATTTATTAGGGTGAAAAAACAACTCGTTTTTATTTATTGGGGGAGACTAGTTAGGTACAGCATATTAGGAGAGAATAATTCAATTAAAATTTAAAAATATAATTATATTGACCAATAAGACAAGTAATGTAATTTTTTTAAGGACAATTAACTTCAATATAACAACATATATAAATTTAATTGAGAAACTTAATATACTATACCTAAAATACTGTAACTAAGTTTTGCTCAAATTTCTTCTCAAAAAAAAAAAAAAGTTTTGCTCTAATTTGATATTTAATTTTAACAAGCACAATTACAAGCAAATAGAATTGTAAGAATTCAAGGGACACTGACCTCCTGGTAAAATAGTAGGAACCATAATTCTTTAAGCACAAGGAAAGCATTAGGCTCCAAATAGGCATGGTTAATTTTTTTTTTTTTTTTTTTTTTTTTTGAGGGGGATTTTTTTTTTTAAGAGAATTTCAACTTATAGCGTCTGTTCCTACTGATACTTTTTATCATTATCATCAGATTAAAACACCAATCGATTTTTGGTATAGGTGGAGATTAAACACCAGATCTCTATTAAGTACAAATCTAATATTCAACCAAGTTGCTTTAACAAACCTGTCTGACAAGAAACAATGAAAGCATCCAGTAATTGAACAGGTAAATTGTGTTAAAAAAAAAAAAAAAAAATTCACATCAAGCAAATTTATTGATCTTATCCACTAATAATTATGAATAAGACCACACTCATGGACAGCATGTGACACCACATGAGAGGGAACCAGGAATTTGGCTTAGGGGACAAAATGTGAATCAAGATTACTAAATTTTGACCTTAACCTTGACCTTTCAGTCTTTCACCATATTCTCCATTGTTCACAGTGCGTGGTGGAGAAATTTTTGTATGGGTCGTGAGTACAACAGCTCATCAAACTTTTCGTGTCCACATATACATGTAGTCTCTCTCCAGGGGCGGCTCCGCTTGGAGCCCAGGGGGTTCAAATGAACCCCCTGAATTGAACCAAAAAATTATTATTGTAATATTTTTATTTTATTTTTCCTGTTTTGACACTTAAAATAAAATTTTGAACACCCTAACCTTAAGCTCAACTGAAATAAACTTAAATATAATCATTTTAACAATATCTTGACCTTTCTAGACATAGAAAAATCTCAAAAACAAATCAATTTGATCTAAAATCTGGGAAAAATAATTTTAATTAGCCCAATAACAAAAGTAGATTTGCTAAATCTTAAACCTTAGAAAAAGCTCATTTAGATCTTAAGAAATATTAAATAAATCAATCAAATGAGAAGTAAATGGATGAATGATTGCTTGACTATGTACATTGAAATAGATATAGTTAGTAGGATTGATAATGAAGATATCATACAACAATTTCAAAATACGAAACATCATAGAAGGCAATTGTAAAACTTTATGTATTAAATATATTTTTTTTTTTTGGGTGATGTCAATATATTTAATTTACCTTTTATTTAACATTTTGTATAATTTATGTTTCATATATTGAACCCCTAGAAAATAATCCTAGAGCTGTCACTGTCTCTCTCACGTACACGTAGAAGAACCTTAGCCAACACGTCTGCTCCCTATTCATTAGGAATTTTACTGCATGAATTTTCCACGAAGAAACATAAGATCCAGCCTACAAGGATTGTCCTCAACATGTGTGTGTATAAATAGACACAGAGAGAGAGAGAGAGATAGTACTTACATCAAAGGTGTTCTCTTACACTCCCTAAGAAAACAATAGCTCACTATTGTTTGGTGCTGCAATAAAAGGCTAAAAAAACCATGAAATTTGGAAAGGAATTCACAGCACAAATGGTGCCTGAATGGCAAACAGCATACATGGATTACAATCAACTTAAATCCCTTTTGAAAGAAATCCAACACTTCAAGCAAAGAACCAAGCCACCAGCAACCCCAGCCGGTCTTAAACGAAAGCTCACACTTTATAGAGCTTTTAGTGGCTTAACACAAAGATACAACCACCCCACAAGCCCATCATCAGCTTCTGATGACATTGAAAGCCAAGCCATTCTTGTTAATTCTGTGAACCATGGTGGCTCGCAAAGTTATCAAACTTCGTTTCTCATGTCCTCCGATGAAGGTGGTGAATATGAATTGGTTTACTTTAGGAGACTTGATGATGAATTAAATAAAGTGGACAAGTTTTACAAGGCTAAAGTGGAGGAGGTGATGAAGGAAGCAGCTATGCTGAACAAGCAAATGGATGCTTTGATTGCTTTTAGGATCAAAGTGGAGAATCCTCAAGGTGGTTTTGATAGGTCTGTGGAGATGACTCGTCTTGCTTCTGATGTTGCTGCTTCAGCTGCTGCGTTGGCTGCTTCTACACCAAAAGGGGCCAGAGCAAGCTTTAGTAAGTTTTTGAAGCTTTTTCATATGGTTGTTGAGTGTCTGGGAAAAAGTAATCAGGTTTTTTTTTTTTTTTTTTTTTTTTTTTTGTGTATTTTTTGTCTCAGCTTTAATTTAAAAAAGCTTAAAATTAAATTTTTTGAAAATAAACTAACTTTTATCTTTTTATCTAACATCTAATAAATAAGTTATTGAAAATTACAATATACTAAACGTATATACATGTTGAAAAATTGCTAAAATTACTTTATCAGTTTTACTATAAAAATAAACCGTACAAGTTAACTTGACAATGAACTTGACTAGTGCCCAAACAATAATAAATAACTAGTCGCATACCTGCGCGTTGCGCGCGGTAATTTTTTTAGGATGATCTCATTAAATATTTTATTAATACTATAATTTTAGTTATTAACCATTTGATTTTCATTAGTTTTTAAGTTAACAAAAACCTTAAATATACTTTTTTTTTTCTTTTTTTTTACCTTTACACACACACACACACACATATAGTGAATCTTTACACATACCTTTAAAAAAATTCTATATATTCCACCTTTTTGGATGCATAAAATTATAGACTACTACTCCATAATGATATTGGTTAATTAATTTTATATTTTTTTTTAGTGATCTCATTTGTAACGCTTCTTATCATTATCATATATTTATTAACTGATGATTTGCATAACAAAGACGATAAATGAGAGGTAGCATTGTTCATTAGATTTTCGAAAGTAATAGTGCATGAAAATTATATATATATATATATTATAAAAAAGGTTAAATAAAATGTCAAAAAATGGATTTTTAAATTTTCTAACTTTATTTCTTACTCAATTTCTACTACTATCAGAGAACATCTCTTTTTTAGTTATGATTAATATGGTTTCCATAGTTAGAATTTGATTAGTTTTAAATTTAAATTTAGTACTATGATTGTATTTAATTGTTGATTGTTGATTTAATTTTTTAAGTGAATTAAACGGTTTATGTTACTACACTGTAAAGTTTTAATGTTCTCCACACGGTAATCTCTATTTTATTTTTTACTTCTCCTAACAACCTCTTTGTTTTCCAATCAACAATTACTAATTGACGTTTGGTTTTTTTTTTTTCTTTATCTACTCTTTATTACTTTGTATTGGTTTTTTTTTCTATACCATCTCTCTCTCTCTCTCTCTCTCTCTCTCTCTCTCTCTCTCTCTCTCTCTCTCTCCATTGGCAACTTATCGTTTTCCAAAATTTGATGATGATTTTATGACATTAAGTATGCATTATTAGTTTTTTATTTTTATTTTTTATTTTTTTATAATTTAGTGTTTCTAACTTGATTTTTTTTGTATTTCATTCTTTCTTTGATGCATTGGGTGTGAGAATGAGTGTTTCCCTATCATTACTCCACTTAATGTGGACAATTTTATTTATTTAATTTAGGCAAAATATTATATTTAAAATTTTTAAAAATAAAAAAGGAGTGGAAATATAAATAATTTAATGATATATATGGAGGATGTGGTTGAATTTAAAAATTCTTCCTTTGATGCATTGGGTGTGAGAATGAGTGTTTCCCTATCATTAATCCACTTAATGTGGACAATTTTATTTATTTAATTTAGGCAAAATATTATATTTAAAATTTTTGAAAATAAAAAAGGAGTGGAAATATAAATAATTTAATGATATATATGGAGGATGTGGTTGAATTTAAATGTTAAATAAAATGATATGAGAAAAAAATAAAAATAAAATACATAACAATAAACACTAACTTATCCAAATAATTCTATGTAATATAATTATAGTACATTCTTATATACTATTTTTAATTATTTATAATGAAATATGATAATATTTATCAATCAAAGACATAAAAAAATAAATAAAAAAAAACTTAAAAAACACAAAGCTAGATCCCATAAACCAAAATAGAGCTCTAAAGAATACAAAACTTTATCAGGCTAAAATAGAGATGCAAGAATAATAAAAATAAAAATCTACCAAAAAATTAAGGGAGAAAGAGTGGGAAATAACCACTTTTCTGTGAGATAAAATTATGTAAAGAATAGAATAGTGAATGATAAATTTATACTAAGAGGATGATAATATAAAAAAACAAAATAAAGGAAGATAAAAGGAAAGAGGAAGAGTAATATCAAGGTAGAATTTTTGGGGAAATGAAAAGGTAAAGAGTAATGTTCTCCACATGGTAATCTCTATTTTATTTTTTACTTCTCCTAACAACCTCTTTGTTTTCCAATCAACGATTACTAATTGACGTTTGGTTTTTTTTTTCTTTATCTACTCTTTATTACTTTGTATTGGTTATTTTTTCTATACCATCTCTCTCTCTCTCTCTCTCTCTCTCCATTGGCAACTTATCGTTTTCCAAAATTTGATGATGATTTTATGACATTAAGTATGCATTATTAGTTTTTTTTTTTTTTTTTTTTTTTTTTTTTTTTTTTTTATAATTTAGTGTTTCTAACTTGATTTTTTTTGTATTTCATTCTTCCTTTGATGCATTGGGTGTGAGAATGAGTGTTTCCCTATCATTACTCCACTTAATGTGGACAATTTTATTTATTTAATTTAGGCAAAATATTATATTTAAAATTTTTAAAAATAAAAAAGGAGTGGAAATATAAATAATTTAATGATATATATGGAGGATGTGGTTGAATTTAAATGTTAAATAAAATGATATGAGAAAAAAATAAAAATAAAATACATAACAATAAACACTAACTTATCCAAATAATTCTATGTAATATAATTATAGTACATTCTTATATACTATTTTTAATTATTTATAATGAAATATGATAATATTTATCAATCAAAGACATAAAAAATAAATAAAAAAAACTTAAAACACAAAGCTAGATCCCATAAACCAAAATAGAGCTCTAAAGAATACAAAACTTTATCAGGCTAAAATAGAGATGCAAGAATAATAAAAATAAAAATCTACCAAAAAATTGAGGGAGAAAGAGTGGGAAATAACCACTTTTCTGTGAGATAAAATTATGTAAAGAATAGAATAGTGAATGATAAATTTATACTAAGAGGATGATAATATAAAAAAACAAAATAAAGGAAGATAAAAGGAAAGAGGAAGAGTAATATCAAGGTAGAATTTTTGGGGAAATGAAAAGGTAAAGAGAATGAGAAAGGTTGAAGAAAGTGTAAATGTTCAAAAAAAATGAGTACAATTTGATGAGCACAATTTTCTTTTATTTGAATTTAAGTAAAATATTACATTTTTTATTTTTTAAAACAAAAAGAGAGAGAAAATATAAATAATTTAATGATAAGGAGGATGTGGTTGAATTTCAATATTGAGTAAAATGGAAGAGAAGAAAAAAATAAAAAAAATTGAAAGATATAACAATAAACACTAAATTATCCAAATTATGCTATGTAATGGAATACTATTTTATTTTTATCTACTATCTTTAATTTTTTATAATGTAATCGGATAAAATTTAACAATCAAAGAGCAAAATAATAATAATAATAATAACTTAAAACACAAAACTAAATCGTATCAACATAAATTAGAGTTCTTAAAAATACAAAATTTTATCAACCTAAAGCGGAGATGCAATAAAAAATAAAAATCCACCAAAACATTGAGAGAGAGAGAGAGAGAGAGAGAGAGAGAGAGAGAGAGAGAGAGAGAGAGAGAACCTTTTTGTGAGAGAAAACTATGCAAAGAATGGAAAATAGTGACAAATTTATAGTAAGAGGGAAGGGATAAGAAGAGACAAATAAAAGAAGATGAAGAGAAGGATGAATAGCAATATTAAAGTAGAGGGTAGTGGGGAGATGGAAAGGTGAGGGAAGAAGAAAGGTTGAAGAAAATGTAAATATTTTAAAAAAAAGTGAATGTAAAAAAAATTATAGGAAAATTGGAAATAAAAAAGAAATATATATGGATGTTAAAATCGACAAAGATGAATATGTAAAGTCAATAATCTATTTATATATATATATATATATATTTGTTAAAAAAATAGGAATAAATATTAATTTATATATATGTTAAAACCGGCAAAGATGAATATGTAAAGTCAATAATCTATATATATATATATATATATATATTTGTAAAAAAAATAGAAATAAATATTAATTATGTGGCGAATGACGTGGTGATGAGGTGGCGCAACAGGAGTTCAGCAGCTATAAATGCCACGCTTCAGCTTTTAGTAATATATTGATTGATTTTTGAATTACTTTTTTTTTCTTTGTGTTAAAAAATTAATGCATTGTCAAGAGGCTTGTATCTTTTTTATTTTCTTTTCTTTTTTTTAAAGAGAATTAGGATTCAAATTCTATTCCTCCATTATTGTAACTATTAAACTATGGGGAAAAAAATAAAGAGATTGATATATCAATTTGTATGATTATGTAATAAATTAGTCACGGACTTCACACATTGCATGTGATAAAATTTTTAGGATTCTCTCATTAATTTTTTTTTTTTTTTTTTCATTTTGGACTAATTTAATAAATAGTAATGTAATTCATAATTATATTTTCATTTATTATAGGGACAATCACAAATGTAATATATGTGTGTGTGTATATATATATACATACATACATATATATATATATATATATAACTTCTACCATACCAAAATCAAAAAAAAAATTGCAAAAATTCAAAAGGTAAGTTAGTGAAAAAATTAAAAACATTTTTAATAAAAGTTATTTATAATATTTTGTGTATCATTAAAAATTATATAAATTTTGGAAATTATTCTTTTAGTTTTAAACAAATTTTCTCAAACCTAGTTTTTTGTACCATACAATCAAAAACACCGAGAAACATATCTAAAAAATTAATTAAACTCAAAAATACTCAAAATTTAAAAAAAGGGAAAAATAAAATATTGAAACTTTTTTTCCTTAAAAAAAAAAAAAAAAAATCAAGAGTTACAATTCCAAAGGGAAAAAAAGTAGAGAAAAAAGAAAATTAAGAGAAGAAGTATTATGTTAATGATGTCATAATTTAATGTAACATGTAAAAAATAAATAGATAAATAAATAATTTTAAACACAAAATTGAATTTGTTTTTTCTTAGAGATCTCCAAAAATACACCAATAAGATAAGAAAGATAGGGTTCACTCATCAAAGTGATTGTAGTGTGCACTTACTAAATAGTGGCATGTTATGACTATGTTTCACAAGTTTGATGTTCATAACAAGGCCAAACATATCAAAGTTTTTGTAAAAACTGATATCAATCAGTAGAACTTTGTAATAATAAACTAAATTTTCCATGAGCAGGAAGAGTACCCATGGCCATGGATGTGATTGAAGAGGGTCCGAGCAGCCATAGACCATCATCGGATGAATCAAGTGATGATAAAGATGACAAAGAGGATGAAATTGTCAACCCAAAGGTTCATAAACAGAAGCCAAATAACCTGAAGGCCACTAGACCAGCTCCTCTTGAAATACTTAGTCAAGTGAAAATGAACAACACTCTAGAGACTCCTCGTTCAACCATTAAGGGCTTACTCAAGCACCCTGTGCAGACAGAGCTGAATTTTACCAAGGAAAATTTGAGAAAAGTTGAAGATCAACTTAAGCGAGCTTTTGTTGAATTTTACCAAAAGCTTAGGCTTCTAAAGAACTATAGGTACTAGATGGAAGTTCATTATCAAATTTGGTTGGGTTTGCCTGTCGTTCTTTCAAATGGATGCTGTAACTCATTTTGCTTTGAATGATACAGCTTCCTGAATACACTGGCATTTTCAAAGATCATGAAGAAATATGATAAGGTATTTCCATCCCCAAAAAAAAAAAAAAAAAAAAAAAAAAAAAAAAAAAAAAATTGTATATAGTGTGCATTTGGATGAGAATGAGAACTTCGTTGATTTGCTTATTTGTTGAAAAGTTGGTTCAAGACTTCAAATATAGTATTTAGAAAAAACTGTAAATAAACAAATACGTTAAGATACAAAAATATAAAACCTGCTAGCAAACAGACACTACTCTTATTCCTAGGGTTTAGACATCGATTTTGGTTCTTACGTTTTGAGTTTAACATTGCAGATCACTTCAAGGAATGCATCAAAATCTTACATGAAAATGGTGGATAACTCCTACCTTGGAAGCTCTGATGAGGTAAAATTTCTCTATGCATTCTCAAAACAAATCAAACTTTAGGCTTTGCTTACAAAAGGGTTGCTATATCAAGTGCTTTCCATCTTTTTTTTTTTTTTTGGAAAAATAAACACACAAACATAAGGGAGAGGGAAAGGGGTTCTAACACAAAAACATATCACAAATTCCACTCAAAAGCCATTGTAACTTTCTTTCAAATTTTATATGCCATTTTTTTCAGATTACCATACTTATGGAAAGGGTTGAAGCTACATTCATCAGACATTTCTCCAATTCTAACCGCACCAAAGGCATGAAAGTCTTAAGACCCCGGGCAATGAGAGAAAGACATAGGACAACATTTTCCACTGGTAAGATCTTTTATTTAGTATGAATTAAACTTCTTAACAGTGAATTGGGACCAATTCTGATATCAATTTCTTTCCCTTGAATTTGGTCTTTGTAAAAACTTCAGGTTTTTTGGCTGGCTGCTCTGTAGCTCTGATATTAGCCCTTATTTTAATTATTTGCGCACGTAATATCATGGATAAGCCAGCGGCAACAAAGTACATGGACACCATGTTTCCCCTTTACAGGTATATTTCTTCTTAAACTGAATTTCTAGGACTTTCTACTCTAGTATCATAATAAAGTATCATTTGTCCTAGAAGCTTAAACTAATAAACTAATAGAAAACGATGAATCTAATCATTATGTTAACATAACCGAACAAGAATTTCTAGTGTTAAGTTGTTTTAGCTGAATAAAAACAGATTCATGAGAAGAACACGACTTCCATTTCCAACAAAGGGGATATATAACTCTTTTGTTTCACATGTTGAACTCCCTGCAGCTTGTTTGGATATATAGTTCTGCACATGATTATGTATGCTTCCAATATATACTTCTGGAGGCGATACCAAGTCAATTATTCCTTCATATTTGGATTCAAGCAAGGAACCGAGTTGGGGTATCGAGAAGTTCTCCTCCTCGGTTTTGGTCTTGCAGTGTTAGCACTAGCCATTGTGCTCTTGAACCTTGACATGGAGATGGATCCAAAAACAAAAGATTATGGAACATTCACCGAACTTCTGCCTCTGAACTTGGTTTTTGTAAGATTATTAAACTTAATTGATGATTTCCACATTTAACCTCTGAATATATAGGCAGAACCTAACCCTTTCTTTCTCTGCAGTTTGTGTTCATCATATTATTCTGCCCATTTAACATCATGTATCGCTCAAATCGTTTCTTCTTCCTTACAAGTCTCTTTCACTGTATCTGTGCTCCTTTGTACAAGGTAAATATTGGTCAAGAACTCGTAATGCATAAGATTAGTAAGTAAAACTGGGGTGCTTGTGTATGAAGTATGAACATTTGTAAATTTTTTTCTATTGCAGGTGACACTCCCAGATTTCTTCTTGGCAGATCAGTTCACTAGCCAGGTTCTTAAATTGGTTCATGTTGTTTATCAATTGCGCAAGAATGATACTATAACTACTGCACATTTTACTATATAAAGCTACTAAGTTAAAAATTGATGTGTCAACTTTTGAAACACACACAAAAAAAACCATTTACTCATTAATGTATCCCCAATCGTATTCATTGATCATTTTATTCTAATTTTTGTTGCAGGTGCAAGCCTTGAGAAGTTTTGAGTTCTACATTTGTTACTATGTTTGGGGCGACTTCCAGCACAGAGAGAACAGGTGTGAAGAAAGCAAAGTATACGAAACTTTCCTTTTCATTGTTGCAGTAATTCCATACTGGTCTCGATTCCTTCAGGTACCAAGACATTTCTTTGACTTAATAAGTTTAGGGATAAAAAAAGAAAAAAGAAATAAGGCATAATAATTACATTTATGGTATCATGTTGTAATTGGTGTATGCTAAAAGTGGTGTCAAAGGTAAAATAATGTAAAAGTGATATTACACCAATTTTAACTTGACATCTAAATATCTATGAGAGTTTTGAAAAGTTTTATGAAAGCCTTTTGTGTCTCAAATATAAGTCCAAATTTTCTGTCCCACTTTTCTTGCTCTACTATATACCCCACAAATAAAAACATGCCACATGTAAATCTAATTTAGGTTATTTATTTATTTATTTTAGGAAATTGAAATAATAAAAATTATAAATTTAGTATTTAATAAATTAGATGGACATGTGGCATATTTTTATTTATGAAATATATAGTGGAGTAGGTTTAGTGGGATAGAAGATTTGGACTCCTCAAATATTGCTCATCTTCTTATGTTGCTCCAAGTTGAATGATAATTGCTTGATGGACATACTTAATTCCCTTTTCGCTTTTAGTGTCTCAGGCGCCTGTATGAAGAGAGAGATCCTATGCAAGGATATAATGGCATTAAATATTTTCTGACTATTGTGGCTGTTATCTTGAGGACTGCTAATAGTCCTGATAAGGTAATGGGTTGGAAATTATTAGCTGGGATTTTCTCAGCCATTGCAGCAATTGTTGCTACATACTGGGACCTTGTTATAGATTGGGGGCTTCTTCAACGTCGATCTAAGAACCGTTGGTTGAGAGACAAGCTATTAGTCCCTCACAAAAGTGTATATTTTGGAGCAATGGTAAGAGAAAAAAATAACTGTAACATCTAAATAGCTTTTGATAGTTGTTATTTATTTTGAAAACTTAAAATAAACATAAAATATAATTAAAAATAAATAAAATATGCCCAAAGATATACGTTAATCATTAACTATCTCAAACCCATCTGTCTCGTGTCCGTGTCAGTGTCCATGACTCCATTTGCATGCTTCTTAACACAGTAACACTACTAATTTTAACTTCATGACCATGCAGGTGTTGAATGCGTTGCTGAGGTTTGCATGGATGCAGACTGTATTGGGTTTCCAAGTGTCTTCCTTACATAAAAATTCCTTAATGGCCATTGTAGCTAGCCTAGAGATCATTCGTCGTGGCATATGGAATTTCTTTAGGTAACAAAGATTTTATTAAGTCATTTTAGTACAAAAAGTTCCTTAATTTTTGTGATAAACATAAAATTTTAAGCATATTTGCTCAGATTGGAGAATGAACATTTGAACAATGTTGGCAAGTACCGAGCTTTCAAGTCTGTGCCACTACCCTTCAACTATGACAAAGATGAAGATAAAGATGAATAGGTTGTTTCAACTTCCTACATAAATAGGAGTAATAAATTATATATAAGATCAAGGAAAATGAGGAAAGTTCAAATTATTCTAAAAACTACAATTTTTTTTTTTTTTTTTTTTTTTTTCATGGGAGTTGTTGACAATTGAGAGGGAGGTGCATTAATTTCTTTATGAAGGCAGTCCATGACCATGACAGTCTCACATGATGTATTTATGTTGATAATTTCAATTTTTATGTTCCTTTTTCCTTAATAATAATAGATTTTAATCTTCCATTACAAGAACGCATAATTATTGAAGTTTATCCAACCTTATAAAACAAGTTGTAACAAGAATTTTGCTTTTGTTACTAAGGTTGTTCTACACTACTATCAATGCACGCTTCCCTCAACACACTATGCCTACTTATAGGTCGATCTGGGTCGAGTTTGTGCCAAACCTAGACTCAATCTGACCACTTCGGGAAGGGAAAATCATAACCCGCAACTAACCCAAAATGAGTGTTAGATCTACCAGTTCGGGTCTCATCAGGTGTCAAATCTACATTTTTGAAGAAGAGTGTGTTTCACTCTTGCTTATTTGAAAATTTTTTTTTCAATTTTTATTCCAATAATCTAATTTTTAATTTTTAAAAAATATGTTAAAATAAGCTAATTTTTAGCTTTTTGCCACAAATTTAATCTAAAAGTTTCTAAAAAATAAAAATTATATCTTTTGATAAACACTATGCAAATAATCCATTTCCAAATACACGAATAATGAAAAAAAAAAAAAAATAGAAACAAAAGAATCTTATAATGTGATTTTGTTAAAATCATGATTAAGTGATTAAATATAACTTATCATGATGTCAAAGAAAATAGGTTTTGAGTTCAATCATTCTCATTTATAATTTTAAAAATTCCACATTCAACTCTGTTTATTAAGGGAGAGTTTAAGCTCCACACGTGATAGAAGGTGTTAGAATTATGGTTGTCATAAAATTCACAATTTCCTAATATTTTAATCCACAAAATTGAAAATATCTAAGTTCAGTTCTTATTCTCCCATTCTGAAATCTTGCATTTCCTTTAATGCCACACATGGTACCAAATTAAGTTCTGATACCTATGTAAACAAGACAATTATATTCATAATTCATTACAAGCCACCTCCTCACACAGCACGTCTCATCCAAACCAGCTCATAAAACTTGAAATTTTGTGTTTACAAATACATTGAGGGCTTTGGTAATTTTTATTTTATTTTTTAACACTCACCAATAAGGAAAAATTAAAGTGTTTCACCATGACTTGCATTTGACGGGAACTTTAAAGCGAAAACGAGAACAAAAATTATTAGTCATGTTCTTATATTTGCAGACTGTATGAGCATGGTGCAATTTAAGTTCTTTCTTTGCTTGTTCATTGTTGCTTTTGCTTGTTTTTGACAAATGACAAGTTACAAGTGGAGAAGAAGAGGGAAGAGAACATGTTGGCTTCATGCATAAAAAGCTGTTTTTATTTATTAGGGGAAAAAATATCTCCTTCATTTATTAGGCAAGACTACTTAGGTAGTCTAAATTAGGGGATGATGATTCCAACTAAATTTAAGGCCAAAATATCATTTTGTTCCTAATATTTTGAAGTTATTGTCAATTTTGTTTATACATTTTGGTCACAATCATCGGTCCATATTATTTTCAACTTGCAGTCAATTTAGTCCCCACTGTCAATTCACTAATGGAAATTGACTACAAATTAAAAATAATAATGGTCACACAGTCTTCACACAGTCCCCTCCAAACTCACCCAACCAGAACCCAGCTGAACAAACATCACCAAAAAAACCCAAAAATGCTACCCAATCAAACCAAGGCCCAAACTCACTACCTTAAACCTCATGGCCCAAATACATGGTCCAATCAAATAGAGCCCAAGAACCAACCCCATCACTCGCACTAACCAAAGCCTGACAACATAGTGCTTGACAATGACTATGGGGGGATGTTGTAATACGTGAATTCCCATTATCCACTAGGGCCTCACAGTCATTGTGAAGCAGTATATTGTCAAGCATGAGCTTGGGGTCACACTGATGCCTGAAAATTGCCATTCACACTCTATTGTTGGTATGTTAGAGCATTAGCATTGGGAAATTTCAATGCTATTCTATTTTACCATTCTAAAACACCACTTTATCAATATACCATACCATTTTACAATTCTTCCACATCCCAAAACTCTATTTTTATTAAAATATTATTTTTTAACCCATTTTTTATTATTTCTCCCCAACCGTTCAGCTCATTTTCCTGGGCTTTTCAACAGCCATTTTTGTTCCTCTCTCCCAGCACCGCTTCAACACACAACACACACCCATTATACAACGATCAACATATTCAAACCCATCACCACACCCACACACACACAAACACAAACATCAAACCAGCAACAAAGCCACACACAAACAGAACCCAGCAACAAAGCCAAGCCACACACAACCCAGCAACAAAGCCAAGCCACACACACAAACACAAACCCATTCAAAAACCGGACCACCGATTAAAAACCCAGGCCAGGCCACCGATCCACGCCGCCGATCAACCAATCCACACCGCTGATTTGAAACCCAGGCCACCGATCAAAAACCGGAGCAAACCCATTCAAAAAAATCATCACCGGAGCAAACCCATTCAAACCCATTCAAATAAAATCATTACCGGAGCAAACCCATTCAAACCTATTCAAAAAAACATCATCACCAGAGCCACCGGAGCAAACCCATCCAATAAAATCATCACCGAAGCCATCGGAGCAAATCCATTCAAAAAAATGAGAGAGATGAGAGAGCAGAGACGAGAGACAAGATGGAGAGCAGAGATGAGAGAGCAAACCCATTCAAAAAACATCATCACCGGAGCCACCGGAGCAAATCCATTAAAAAAAAAACATCACTGGAGCATCGGACCAAATCCATTCAAAAAAATGAGAGAGATGAGAGAGCTGAAACGAGAGAGAAGACGAAGAGCAGAGACGAGAGAGAGAGAAGGGCACAGACAAGATGAGAGAGATGAGAGACAGAGGAAAGAGAGTAGAGATAAAATATTATTTTTTTTTATACAATACCGCTACAGTGCAATTCTATCTTTAGAATTGCACTGTAGCAAGTATTGCAAAAATTTTACAATACTTGCCTTTGCCATTTCCTGATGTAGATGATAATAAGGTTACAAATGCTAAATTTCCCTTAGATATAGCATTAGCATTTTCCAATGCTAATGCTCTTACTCTGTTACTTGTACTAACGGGGAAAACAATGTCCTAGCTCACTCCATTGATAAATGGGCTGTCCTTCGTAATTTGAAGAGAACTGTTCCCATCCCCTCCCAATAAAAAAGAGTCTTCCCACATGCAGTTGGATCAACTCCCCAAGGTAAAGTTTGCCAACATTTGGACACATTAAACATAAGGCACTAATCTCTGGTCAAGCAAAACTTAGTCATGATCTTTCAAATAAGTCTGATTGCACTATCCTTTTTGTGGGGTTCAAACCACATTCACCACTGTTCTATTACTTGAACCCCCAAGTTGATTTCGCTCTCACCATAAATCAAGGTATTTTATGAATTCTCTTGCATTCTCTTTGAATCATAACATCCATCTACAAAACAGATATTGATTTGCAAAACCTTTGAAACAGGACACGTAAAACTTGAAAGAACCCCTCACCGAACACAGAGTTCGATAAAAGCACAGTAGAATACTAAAAAAAATTTCCTGCCTTTATACGCGCAAATAGGATCCCAACCCCAGGTAGGAAAAGGTGCTTGGCAGATCATTCTTAAATCCCAATGGCCAAGATTTTTGAAGAAAAACCACGTTAAAAATGCATAACTAGACAATCACAACAAGCACTTCCTCATCATCACAATCAACAAAAGCATCAATCCAAATTTACCAGATAACATTAATTTGGAGATCATGATCCATGCAAAGAAAACATAAAAAAGCACTAATGCACAGTCCAATTTCCTGAATACCGAAGAACTTTGCAGTTGACCAGTAGAATAACCTTTATATAATTTCATTTTCAACTTTTCATATATAAGAAAACCTCATGAGCACAATCTGTCAGTCTGTGCTGCACACAGCATGCATTCAAATATGCAAGCTTAATTTCAACCTAAAAACGAGAATATCAAAAGGGGGAGTTTTTTCATATAAAAAAAAAATGTACTGATAAAACCTGAAAAATTCAGAACAGACTGAAAAATCTATCTTACAATTGTAATCTAGATAATTCTAGAACAGTGCCCTGGACAGCATCAGTAAAACAAGATGCAGGAAGTGACAGGAAATGAGGACATCAACTTATCGAACTTTGAAAATCAATAGCAAATTTATATGAAACAAAATACAGTATTACTGAAGAAAAATACTGATTATACCCCATTGTTAACGCAGGTCAAATAACCAATTTGAAGCAAACAAATAAAATTAAAGCAATGCAAGGAACACTAATCTATGGCAAAAGACCAGGAATTTGTTCAGGGTGAGGATTCACATGGAAAGCATTAGCCATATGGGCGTGGTTAAAATACTAATCTCTACTAAGCGAAAATATAATATTCAACCAAGTTGCCTAAACGTCTGCATAGACACGATAAAAGCATCAAGAAACAGGTGAAGTGTGTTAAAAATACAAAATAAATGTCCACATCAAGCAAAGATATTGATCTTACACCCATTGTTAACACGTGTTGACTTAGCAGTTGTGAACAAGCATGTTGAACTGAAATGGTACAATGGACACACAACTCCCACATAAAGGGAAGGATCAAAAAAGGTTCCAAAACACTAAAATACAAAATAGTCTCCACTAACAAGTAGGATAAGTCTGCACTCACGGAAAGAATTAGACACTGTATGAGCATGGTTAAAGTACTAAACATCTAAACAACTAACAGTAAATCAAGAAATTGCACAACAACATGCCAACGAACATTAGAAGGGCATCAAGTAAGAAACATTTGAAGCGTGTCTAAGCACAGAATAGCGAAATTTATGGACAAGCCATGCAAAGGGAAGACCTTTACAATTCCTTAGGTGTGTACCTCAATAGTGTTGCCTGGTCTCCTTTACGAGGAGAACAAGGTTTCAATCCTCCTCCCCAACTTGTTGTAACAATTAAATTATAGTAAAATAAATAAATAAAAAACCATCAATTAAATTCAACCAAGACCAATGCAACACAAAAGGTGTCATCTAAGGAACTATACCTAAGTTTTGCTCCCATGGAAATTGATTCACCAAATGTACTTACCCAACAAAACCTAGTAGTAACACCGTTTTCATTATCTACTCGAAAATACCAACATAATGAGAAACATAATCAACAAAGTGAAGTTAACTAAAAACACTTCCATTTATCAAGACTTCCTTAATTGCCTCAAATCATGTCTTTTGAGTTCTAAAACAGAATCAAAAAGAAACTAACCCCATCAAATTATCAATTAGAAGCGGTTTCTTTCTCTTTCGCCTTCTCAACATTATAAAAATTCGACCATTACCAACACCCGAAAAATCATAAATTTGTAAATACCCACATAAGAACATAATCAACAAAGAAAAAAGTTGGCTAAAAAAACACTTCCCATTTATCAAGATTTCCTTAATTGCCTCTAACCAGGCCTCCATATCCCGAACAAAAAACTCCGAAAAATCATGTCTTTTATACTTTTATCACCGCGGCTCATACCGCACAAAATAGCAGCCAAAAAATAACTACTAAATTTTGAGTTCTAAAACAGAATCAAAAAGCAAACTAACCTCATCAAATTATATCAATTAGAAGCAACTTCTACTTTCTCTTTCTCTTTCTCGTTCTCCAATTCCTTGAGGACTTCTTCCTTGGCCTTCTTCTCGGCTCGGATTATCGGCTCGTAGTAATCGGCGTGAGCTTCCATACACCTAGTCAACGCGGTGGTGATCTCGGCGCACTTGTCCACAATGTCCTCTTTGCTCTTCTCCGCCTCTTCGATGCACTTCTCCCAAGCTACGAAGCTGTCCTTGCACCCACCGCCTTTCATGAACAAGCAAAATCCACACTCTCCTTCTTCTTCTTCGTCTTCGTCTCCTTCGTCTCCACCTCCTTCTTCGTCTTTGTTTTCGACTTTATCAGAATTCTTCGCCGATTGACTCGAATCTTCCGGAGCTTTCTCTTTCTCTTTGTCTTGGCCTAGGGTTTTGGGGGTTTTGGAATCGGAATCGGACATGTTAGGGTTTGGTGAGTTAGAATCGGAGGGAATCGGTGAGTTGGGAGACGAGTCAACGTTGGTGTGAGTTTGTTGTTGTTGTTGTTGTTGTTCGCTAGGGATTGATGAGGAAACGCCTCCCATGGCTTCTTGCTTTTGCTTAAACCTCCTAAAAACCCCCCTTCCAAATATGCCTTCTTTATTTTTAATATACTACTATCTTTTTAAAAGCTCATATATATATATATAAATATATATATATATATATATATATTAAAAAACTTGAACTCCTTCGCATCAATAAAAAAAATTTCAGCAAGTTGTTTCCAAACCGAAAAATTTGTATATTTATCTTATTTTGAGTTGAGTCAAATAATTTGGATTTTTTTTTTTTTTTTTTTTTGAGAAGGTCAAAAAAGTTGGATTAAGTATGGATTTTGTCTAACAATGAACATCTAAAACTAAAATTTAGATACTACTAGTATTTAACAGTTAATAAGTGTTAAGAGTCTTATGGTTCAAATTGTTTGTCTGATATATTTTAGTGTTTTTATTTTTTTATTATAGAAATCAGTTTTTAAATAAATAAATAAGATATTTTAGTAATTTATATTGATAATTAGGTCATTCAGCTACCTACTATAAAAGTATAAAACCCAAACCCTTTTAAACCTTAGCAAATTTAAAAGTGTGAACCCAAATCCACCGTAAACCCTGCTTTTTAGAAAATTCCAAATTCTTACTATTTGAGTTATATATAATAAAAAAATAAAAAATAAAAAATAAATCATCACTGGTTTCCCAAAAAAGAAAAGAAAAAATTCATCACCAGTTCACCACTAAAGCTATATTCAATCAATTTTTTTTAAAAGATATATCTGATAAAAATTAAATCTTCTATAACAAAATTCTTAGTGATAGAAATAAAGCTTATTACTAATATTATTTAGAATTGTAGTTTTAAAAGGAAATTGCAATCATGGTCAGTAAAAAATAAAAAGAGTCCTACTGAAATAAATAAATTTAATGGACAAGGACAACCGGTAGAAATTTATTTGAGAGAGCCATTTAAAACGTGGTTTGTTCACAGACCAAAAAAAAAAAAAAAAAAAAAACGTGGTTTGTTCAGAGCGTCACGCAAGACTGTTTTTTCTTGAGGCGTAAGTCATTACACGTGGTTTAATCCTAGCCGTTAATTTGGGGCCAACATGTGGGCCGTCAAATTCCAGCCCAATTCCATTTCCCATCACGTAAGGCCTGCTAGGCCTCCCGAAATCATCGTCAAAAGCAATGGCATGGAATTTGCCTCAGGAGTCCTGAGTCAAGACCTTGGTGCTCTATAAATGGATGTATCCAAAATTTTGATGTGAGCTTAAGAGACTGTTTATGTGTTTTAGTGCAATGGATCTAAACTGTACATGTGGGTACAATGTTCTAGTACACTGACTAATTCATATGTCATTATCTTAATGGGTTCAGTGCACTGGAGCACTGGAGCACTGAACGCAAGCCAAGTCCTTTATAATAATATATTTTAGTTGCGTGAAATGAATTAAAAATTTGTTGGATAAATTCAAATTTTGATTACGCTTAGTCTAGTACTTTGAAAGGGGAAAAAAATTGTTGCAAAAAGTGAGGGAAAGGAAGGAGGATTCAAATCCTAGTTTTTCTCATAAGAGAGACTAGACTATGTCATTGAGTCACAAAACTCTTGTTATTTGTCCAATACTTAACAATGAAGATCTTCTCTATCGAGCTTGGGTATTATATCTATATGATCAAATGCAAGAGCATAATCTACGACATATCCGTTGGATTAGTCCTCTCTCTCATGTATATATCTGTTAGCTTGAGTATGTGTGTGACAATTTGATCCTATTAAGCAAAACCAAATGATGATTTGCAACTAATGGTAGGCTTTACCAATTAATTTAATCTATAACAGTTTTATTGTGTATCCAATTTGGATTTCAGAGTGCTTCGAATTTATCAACACCTAATACAATTTGTATGTGTTTCTATTGTTGAAGAAGTGGTTTCGCATCTTTTAACTCTTTGAATAGCTAGGAAGTTGGTTTTGCAAGAAAAGAGCAGAATGTTGTCGCCCACAATTTAGTTCAATGGGCTTTCTTTTGTATAGATCAAGGCCCATTTCCATTTCTATGCCCTTATTAGTTGAGTTTGGGCTTTGTAATCTTAGTTTTTTGAAATAATAGTATTTATTCAACCAAAAAAAAAAAGCATGCACCATGACAATGGAATAGAATTTTATACTAATGAATAGAACTTGTGTGCATTCTCTGTGCTACAGGCCTTGTGATGAATCGTAACAACTTTGAAGCATTTTCTTAACCATAAGAGTACGGGATATGAAATTTTCTTAATTATCTTTTCAAGGTCAACAAAGAATGAACAATGAAGTGACTTATTAACTTCTCAGCAAAATAAGAAGTAACTTAACATGAGCTAGTCCAGCATTCAGATTGGCTAAGAACCATAGATCATACTGGCTTTTATGAGTTGTTCCTCCTCCAAGTTGACCAGCATATATGATGGGCTTTTTGCCCATCATGGAAGGTGGAAGGTTTGCCGTGTACATATCGAGATATCAAAGACTTTATGAAGCTTATCAAGACTAGAGATCATCCTCAAAGCAAGGTGTTTGTATCATAGCTTTGGTGCACAATTGTGTGTTTATTTGTGTTGATGCTCAATCATTCTTGTCATCATCGTCGTCGTCGTCATCATCATCATTGTCAGTCTCATAATAACTGAAAGGAAGTGGGACTGACTTGAATGCGCGGTACTTGCCCACATTGTTTAAGTGCTCGTTTTCCAACCTGATTGAATAAACAACCCAAGGTTCAAGCACACCCTATTATTAATTTCTGCTGTAACAAATGGCTAGAGGACTAATAAATCTAATATGTGCAGTCATCATATGTTGCACAAAATCTTGACAGACTGATAGAGTAGACATTTGCTTAATAGGTTTTGAAACCACAACTCACTCTCTATCCTATTCTTACAGGGAGAGGAGTTGCAATTTGAGCTCAAATTTACTAGCAAGATAGTGGTTCATTCAATCTCTTTGCTTTAATGATCACAATTCTTATTTGTGTTTTGTGCCTGATGCAGCAAGAACAGGCAGGATTTTAGTAGAACTGTAGAACAAAAGCATACCCAACAAGCATGCATCCTGATTTAAGAAAAAGGCACAATACCTGAAGAAGCTCCAAATGCCACGACGGATAATCTCTAGGCAGGAAAATATGGTTATCGTGGTCATCTTATGAAGGGAACGCAATCTGAATTCTAACACCAATTGCATCCACGCAAATCGCAGTGCTATATTCAAGATCTGCAATGAAAGCCCACAAACAAATTGGATTAATAGGACAAATAATTTTCATGTCTCTCACAGCCAGTCACTGAACAATACCATAGCCACAAAGTAGACACTCTTGTGTGAAACTACGAGTTTATCTCTCAAATATTTGTTCTTTGATTGCCTTCGCAGAAGACCCCAGTCTATGACAATATCCCAATATGTATTTATTAGTGCTGCAACAGAGGAGCTGACTAAAGCTAACACCATCCAGGCCATTCCCTTCTTTAGTTCAAAAGCTGTCCTAATAATAACTGCAACAATGGTCGAGAAGTACTTCAAACCATTGTACACATGCATTGCATCTTTGTCTTCACACAACCGACGAATGCACTACAAATTAACAAATACTTTCCATCAGTATGCTTAACTTTTTTTGAATGCTTAAATGTTTACTAAAAGATTTGTTTTACTTTTGTTAAAAGAAGGATGAGTATTTAGTCCTGCAATGGGGATGGATGCATGACCAGAGTAGGAAATTGGATGTAGAGCAAATGCAATGTCTGAATGGATCATATTTGCAAGCTCATTCCTAACAAGGGGAGCAAAATCCTCTTAATGTTCTCCATGATCTCTGTTTGTGAGTCACTAGAAATGAAATGATACATGCTTGAATGGAAACATGATAGATGCAATTATAATTGCAACACCTTTTTAGTATAAATCTGGACAGTCAGACGGTACAAATCAATGCATGATATATGTGGATGAACCAAAGGTCAAGTGTAGTGCTAGCCAAACAGCAAGCCAACCACTGTTAAGGACTAGCAAAAACTCATTTTTGAAACGCATGACACAAAGGTAGTTTTAGCGGTGCTAGCTGAACAGAGACATAAGCACGCTGTATCGATGCATGGCATTTCTGTATTCAGAAATTCTTATCTGATCTATTCAGAGAATTACCCAAGTATGCCAGGGATAAATAGTGTTGAAAGGAACACTGTGGACATTAGTTAAGTTTAGAACTATGGGTTTCCATCTCAGATACAATTCCACCATGCATCATAATTAGTATATACTTAAAAGTCAACACACAGAAAAGAACAGGTTTATTTATACCTGCAGGAACCGCAGCCAATACGGTATTACAGCAACAATGAAATAGAAGGTATTGTAGACACCATGACTAAGACACTTGCTTTGCCTCCTTGAGTACTCTCCCAAACTATAGTAGCAAATGTATAACTCAAAACTCCGAAAGGCCGGGACCTGAGGTCAAACAGCAGCAAACAGCATAACAATAATACAAAGTCATAGATCCTTTAGTTATTGCAGCCATTAAAATGAATGAGAATATCAAACCTGGCTTGTAAGCTGGTCTGCCAAGAAAAAATCTGGTAGAGTAACCTGCAAAGAAAGACGATAAAAAATGGTATCTAATTCATCTTAACAATGTTATCTAGTTATTGACATTCCATTACCTGGTAGAGAGGAGCACAGATACAGCGGAAAATGCATTTAATGAAGAAGAAACGACTTGAACGGTATAAAATGTTAAGAGGGCAGAAGGTGATGACAAGCACAAACTGCAAGCAGAAAGATTGGAGTTAATTTGGGAATTTTAAATTATGCATGGCACAAGGCTAAACTTCAGTGAGAAAAGAAAATAAGCTATATCAGCAGTTAAATAAACTCAAGTTTAAAGCACTCTAGATGAGAAAATTTTTCTACTTCAAAAAATCTTACAATAACCAACACCAGAGGAACCAGTTCAGTGATTGTCTTGTAGTCTCGAGTACTTGAGTCCGTGTCCAGCTGCAAGTTTGCTAGGAAACCGGCTGATGCAAGTACTGCAAGACCAGTGCTGAGGAGAAAAACTTCTCGATAGCCCAACTCAGTTCCTCGCTTGAAACCAAATATAAATGGATAGTTGACCCGATAACGTCTCCAGAAGTATATGTTGGCTGCATACATGAGCATATGTAGCACAATATATGCAAATAAACTGCAATGAAATTAGCTTATGTCAAAGAGGAAACAAAGGCTGAACCATAAAGTTGGAAGGGTGCTTTATAAGTGCAAACTCATGGATTAGTAAATAGAAGTTCCAGGAAGGTCCTTGGTTACGTGTATAGTGGGAAAATGTTTTCCATGTACTGGGTGCCCTCCTCCTTATCCATAAGATTATGAGCTTCTATTATTAAAACAATAGCAACCAAAAGAGCAATTGAGCAACCCAAAAAGAAACCTACAATTATCAAGAAAAAAGAAGGTTGATTAATGCAGGCATCAGAACCACTGCTTCAAGTTATCCTCACAAAAGCATTGAAAATAACAAAATGTGAAAGCCATGGTATAAAGAATTGAAGCAATTTAGGTTGAATTAGTTCTGATAATTGATTAGTGGAAGGAAAAAAAAAAGTGTTTATCATGTACCTGAAAAAAATGTTACTCTATGCCTTTCTCTTTTAGCTTTTGGTCTCAATAACTTCATACCTTCTCTACGATTTGATTTTGAAAAGTTCTTGATGAATGTAGTCTCCACCCTCTCCAGGAGACCAGTAACCTACGATTAACAAAGTGATCCAACTAGTTCACAGTAAAATATGGTTAAAAGAATATGATTTGACTGTCTATGGTATCACACCAAGACACTAGCTAACATATTTGGCACCTTCAATATGGTCATATTCTGAGTCAAAGTAAATTAGTATTTGAACTTTTGAATGTGGATATGGATAGATAAACAGTATTTGTGCAAGAAATTCTAACTGATGGTAAACCAACATGTAGCAATTTGTTTCTCTAAAGCATTCCATTACAAACGGTCTTTTGAAGAATATAAAAGTTTCATGTTGGTTGTGTTCATAGTTTGCCCCCACCTGGAACAAATCTATGTTTAACCAAAGTTGAGATTGCTAGCAAGACCAAAATCAGGTAAACCTCTTCATTCATTAATTCAATGTATTTATAGGTAAGTTCATTTTTTTTTTTAATATTGAATAATTAAGAATAGGCAAAAAACTTAAATCTAAGAAACCATTCATGCAGACAGGGAGCAAATATAAAGAGACTAGCCCTAGTTATGTAATCAAGGAATTTTATGTGTTTTTCAAACCCAACCATCTCAAATTTGAAGAGTTCTCTTAGAAATTTTGTTTATTATACTAGACTCATGAATTTTATTGAATGATTACTCTCTAGGCATGGCTTGAATTGTCAAATGTGTTTTTGATATTGTCACTCAATGAATTATGGAATATCTGTGGCATATGCACTTTTCATAATACATACATGTATATAATCTTATGTATGATTCACCAATATTATGATTGAACGCAAATAGATAAAAGAAACCTCATCAGAATTGCCAAGGTAAGAGTCATCCACTATTCTCATGTATAATCTGGCAGCTCTCCTTCTTGTGATCTACATATGTTAAACATTCCTCATTAGAATACTATTATATCGAAATGAAATTTTTATAATTTTTATTTGACTAACTTATATAAGAGTATGCAACTCAGGAATCTAAAGAACAATATACTTGTTAAGTGTGCATCTGACCTTTTCATACTTTTTCATGATCTTGGAAAATGCTGCAAGATTCATAAAGCTGGTCCATCCATTTGCAAAAGTGAATAAGCAGAAAATAATTAAATGACATAAAAAGCAAGAACTTGTCTTATGCAGATTGCAGACACTCATTTACAGTTGATCACCTGTAGTGCTTTAGTAGACGGAGCTTGTGGTAAAATTCAACGAACACATGTCTCAGTCGTTCTTCAACTTTTCTCAGCTCCTCTTTATTAAAACTCAAGTCCTCTTCTTTGGAATCCTTGAAAACGCCTTTTATGGTTGAAATTGGAGATTCAAGCGTATTGTTAATCTTCACGTGCTCAAGAATTTTTAGGGGATCTTCTTTGTAGTCATCCTTGTTCACCTCCTCCCTGTGATCACAACCACAACTGGCGGTGCTAACTGAATTGACTTCTGGACCAGCAGTAGACTCTTCTTGTTGATGATCATCATTTGTATCTACTTCAGGTATCAAACCCACATACTCCCTTCCTGCACATTTGGTGAGCAATCATATATTTGAAGGATTAATAGATACTTTAGCAGATGATTATTACTCAATTGAACTCAAGAGACTCGTATCCATATGCATCATTCCTGCACGATTAGCAGTAAATCATATAATAGATATGACATGGCCTCCATTCTTCAATCAAGCTATCTATGACTTGATTCCAAAACTAGTGCACCAGTTTTGTAGGATGTGGAGCAAACAATAAAGAACCAACAAGCTGCTTATTCAATATCCTGAATAAAGTACATTCCAAAGCTCTTGTGACCTAGTTAAACTTGTATACTAATTTCACTGCTTCCTGAAAATGGACTGAGTATTACTTGTCAAAAATACTCTAAAAACCTTCCCAAATTATTAAACAATTACCACTTAAAGCTTGATCGCATTCTTTAAATGATATGAGGTGATGAAAAGTTGCAAATGCATTTCATTTTTGTACTAGGGTGCAATGGCAAGTGTCTTCCACCAAAAGCGACTAGTCGCAAGTTCAAGTTAGAAATCTACAAAAAAGAGTGGTGGTTAAGGCTATCTACCAATCACCTCTCCTAGACCCCTCAAAGCTTGTGCATTGAGTACAACCTTTTTTTTATTTTTTTAAGTTATAGTGTTACACATGTACCCAATAAGTCTTGAATATATGACCAGAGGCTCCAATTGTATTAAGTGTCATTCTACAATCTTCTACCACTGTTATAATTACCCACTTGGATGCATGTATTCCTTATATATATATATATATATATATATGTATATATAAAAGTTCAAAACATACCGTCTGATCTTCAAAGAGGCATTGGAAAGATAACATCTCTTTAGTCCTGCATTTACCTGGATTCCTGTCTCTGCTGCAAGTAGTGCTTGTTGGGGGCATCTTCGAAGAGACATTGGAAAGATAACATCTCTTAAGGCTAGAGCCATTGAGATCAGGGTTTTCCACCTTTACCCGCAATGCAATGAAAACATCCATTTGTTTATTCAAGACAGCAGCTTCATGCATCAGTGCCTCCACCTTGTCCTTGTAAAAAGTACAGACCTTGTTGAGCTCTTCATCAAGTTTTCTAAAAAACATTACCTCAACCTCTCCTCCTTCTTCAGACTGCCTTAGGAACTTGGTCTTGTAAATCTGTCCAGAACCATCATGCTGCAATGTGTTAACATCTATAACTTGGTCCTCGATATCTCCCCTACTCGGAAGATTGCTAGCTTCTTTGTGTAGACCACTGAAGGTCTTTTCCAATGTTGGTTTCTTCTGTGAGGCCTTATTGTGTGTTGCAGGATGCTTAGTCTGCTTGTAACCCCTTACCTCTCTTAGTATTCTTTTTAGTCCATTATAATCCATATAGGCTTCTGTCCACTCCGGCACCATTTGTTTCTTGAACTCTTTCCCAAACTTCATCTTGACCCTTCTATGTTAGTATAGTTTATATATTCTTTTCTCATCAACAAGACTTAATTTTATAATCTCTCTTGTAAACTACCAAAAACCGCTTTAAGCTAAACAAGTTACAAAATGAGAATCAGAGTATAGTCCTTCATAATAAAAATCAGGGAATTTAGAAGTGTTACTAGCGTATCAGCAAGAACATAAAAAAGTGTACAATCTCACCAAAGAAGAAAAATAAATAATTGCACAAACAAAGAACAAGTAGAATCTAGCCAAAGCTAAAATGGGTAGAATTCACTTCTAAGTTCTAACATCAATATAAACATATATAAATGTCAATCAAATTCAATAATTACAATAAGTGGGAGTGGAGGATTTGAACCGGGTTCTAGGAGACCAGACAATAGCACTGAGCTACAAGGCTCTTAGCATATATAAATGGCAATCAAGAATTCATAAATAATCACTAATAGTTTTTTTTTAAACATAGGTAGATAATGGGGAGAGAGATGTGGGGTTCAAACCACAGATATGAAATACCACAAAGAATGCCATTGTCACTAGTTTATCTCATGTACCCGCTAATAGTTATCAAGAGTATATAATTGTTTATAGTTTTATAAACACCAATGCAAGAATTGAAATGTAGACATGTTGAACTCTAATCATCAAAGAAACCAAGAAAGCTAGATAGATAGAATGCAAAAGTACCTTTTTTTTTACAGCTGGGTATTTCTTGTTTTTTGGTGATGTCTTCTCAACAAAGAAAGCATATTTGAAAACTGAAAGGTCTCAGCCAGTGTACACACACACACACCACTGCTACATTGCTTACCAAGTCCAGTTAGTTATGCTTAAACAATCAGGTGCACCCGAGTACACTGCACTCACTTTGTCTCCACCAATCAGCCACTTGGTTTCTGCACTGGGTCAATACAACTTTCCATACGATTGGTTGGTACAGATTGTACTCTGTGGCCTAGGGAGTAGTGTATTTGGTCTTTATAGTTTTTGCTTTGCGGTGGAGCACTGCACGATCCACCAATGGTGTGACACGTGTCCTTCTTCAAGGTTAGCTTGGAATTTGAGACGTTTATGCGTAACGTAACTGACTCCTGCAATTTTTGACACAAATTCTTTTACGTGCATTATTATGAGTCAGCTGTTATTATCTTTAGCCGTTGATTCTTTGCCCGAACTTATTTGACATGAAGCCTTTTTTTTTATTTTTTTTTTGATAGGGACATGAAGCCTTTAAGAGGCCTTGCGTATTGAGCTGGGATGCTATATGGTCAAGTGGGAGATCAGTGTATAAATCTAAATATCCAATTGTCAAAACCATCCAAAGGCAGTGCATGATGAATTTTCCAACTATGTTATTTAAAAATAAAAAAGTAAATTGTAAATGACACCTCTAAAGTTTTGAGGTGTTTAAATTTTACACCTTAAAATTTTAGAATTTAGATTTTTACCCTTTGAAATTTAGGAATGTTTGGATTTTACACTATAATATTTCAGAATTTGGATTTTACCCTTAAATTTTAGGGGTTTTTGGAATTTACTCCTTAAACTTTGAAAATATTTTAATTTTACAGTCTAAAGTTTCAAAATTTTTGGTGTGAAAAATCCAAACACCCCTAAAATTTAGGAAGTAAAATCCAAATTAAAAAATGTCAAAGTATAAAATCCAAACGCCTCCAAACTTCAGGGGGTAAATTCTAAATTCTAAAACTTTAGAATATAAAATCTAAAATTCCCCAAACTTTAGGGGTGTAATTTGCAATTTACCCAAAACAAAAACATAAGTATAGTACCTAAGGTTTAGGCATTTAAAATTATAAGATAAATTATCAAACTTGTGACCATTTGAGCTTATTATTATTATTATTATTATTATTATTTTGATGAAAATGAGCAAGAATTATCTCCTACATCCACCAAATGCAACAACTCTCTGGCAATACATGGATCCCACATCTATATAAAACCCACATGTTATGAGAGGACTATTGTATTAGGATAATTGTAGTATACATTAATATTTCATGGATTTCTCAGAGTTGGTGCAGATCAAATACTTGTGAATCCCACATTTTGTAATATATTAGTTGCATACCAACAGATGCCCAAGATATTCACTTTGAAGATCAAATCATGAGAATCGCATGAGGTGCAAGTGTTACCGAGACTCAAGGCCATTGGCAAGCATATTTTGAGTATAGTTGGAATGCATTAATTGATCCACTAGACATTGTTGATTCTCATTGAACCTTTTGAAGTAACCGGTTCTCAACCAAATTAGTTAACCTACTACAATGGCTGATATTCCAAAAAAAATTTGTTACATCTCTTGCTTATCGCCTACTTCCCAAAAAGAAAAAACTTGCTTCCTAGTTAATACATCCTTTGTTCAAAATATTGTCATGATTCAACATTTCAATTTTGGCTATAGTGCATGATCTAGTAGTACTATGTTCACATCAATGCCTTTCTGATTCCAAGTTTGCAGGCATTCATTGCCATTGTCAACTATACAATCACCTGCTTCACTAGAACTCAACTGGAAACTTGAACAAATCTTTTTTTTTTTTTTTTTTGATGACATAGGAAAACTTCACTCAAATTAGTTGCACGTCGCAGAGCATACTATACAACAATCCTCACTGTTAATCAAACTCCTACGGGTAACTAACCCCACTTGCTAGAACCAGTTACCGGGTAATCCAGGGGCTTTTCACCCCTAACAGGCTAAGCAATTTATATTCATAAAATCTAATCACACAATATGATTATTAATTTGGCTAAACAAAAGTGTTTGTAATCCCCTTCAAGTATGCTGATTTTTTATTTTATTTCATCCAAAAAAATAAAAACACGAGAATGGGTAGTTTATACCTAGGTTTGAAAACATTTGACAATGACATTGACATTTTTTAGATGATAGATATAGCTTTTCAGCATTTGAAAAGAGCAGCCTCCAATTTTTAGTTGATCTTGTGCATTAACAGCTTGATTGGGATTGTTACAGTGAATTCAAACAAAACCAAAAGAATTTCAAGCAATTTTATGATAATTACCAAATTTACAACTTAGAAAATTAAACCCTTTTCTACCAGGGGAAAGGTGTACATTTCAATACTCTGCATTTCTGCTTTTATATCTCCCAGTTTGCAGAGAACCCTTCTAACCTATTTAAACAATTAAATTATCCACTTTCCCAAATTCAATGAATGATGTTTACACAATAATAAACATTTAGTAGAAAATCATACTGGTGAGAAAAAGAGCAAGCTTGATAAAAACCTGCATTCCTACAAGAAAGAGGCAAAATAAACTCCAACAACTTCATGAAAATTGGTTGAAGACTGAAAAATTTATGAGTACACCAAGGTTTGATACTTCAAAGAATTTGATCATCGGGTTGAGTCATTTTGCTCATCGACACTTTCCCTATTTCCACTGCAACAAAAGAAATGTGGCAACTTGACCCGACCACAGCTCCTGTGAAAGGAGCGTTGTAAATTGTACAAACGATACATTCATATAAAGATAAAATTACTTATTGGGACCACGTAAGTACATATATTCAATTTTTGAAGCAGATGTCATAACTCATAAGTGCTTGGTTTAATACATGCATGAGGTGGAGGACACATAAAACTTTAGCTTTTTACTATGCATGAACTGTTGTTATGTTTGAACTATTGTATTAGTAACTTTAGTCATAGAGGATGCACTATGCTCTCTTTGTAATAAATCCATTCAAATTCATTCCTTCATCTAAGGTTTTCAAGAAATGACTGAATCTTAGTTCATGGCATTATTATTTACAATCCCTCTCTTTCTTTTGCAAACCCTTAAGGCTCTGTTTCTCTTCAAAAATGAAGCAAAACCTCCCTAATTAGATGATTTGTCACCTCACTAAGACTTCATTGGATGAGCTTATTTTCACCTTAAAAGAGAATATATAGCTTTTCAAAACATAACCTTTTTTAAGGTACAATTGTACTTTTACACAATAAACAAAATAAGCCAATGAAGGCTAATAAGTCATCTACCACTGAGACTTCACATCTGAAGATAGTGAACCAAATGAGGCTAAAAAATGAACAAAGCAACCTAAAATGTTCCTTGGAGAAAATCAAGACTTAAGTAAAAGACAACTGCCAAGCTATAGTTTTAAAACATCAAAAGCCTAGAATTCATAATTAGAACCCAATTTTCCAGGAAGATTCATTTGTTTGTCTGACAAAAACAAAAATGACACAAACATTAGCCTATTTTCATCATGAATTTTTTTATTTTTTTAAAATCAGGTGAACAGTGCTTCTCTCTTCCTCATGAAACATATGTCCAAAACAGTATTGGCAAGACACACCCAAAAAGAAAAATGATAATGGCAAGATACTTACTTGCATCGCATTATCACAGGAATAGGTTTTAAAGCCTTTGGTCAATTTCTTATGCCTCTTTTATGGGGAGAAACCTGAATGATAGACAACGACTTTTAAGAATCTTTTTTTTTTTGGTTAATAATAAAACAGACTTTTAAGAATCATTTTTTTTGGTTAATAATAAAACAGACTTTTAAGAATCACTTTCATACAAAGCATTCCTTATCCAAAATATCTACACATAAACAAACCTACCACCTTTAAGGACCAAAACAAATGAAGAGAAACACAGTTAAAGGGCATGTCCAACAGGCAAGCCAGAATAAAATAATTGCTAAGAAGGAAAACTTTATCAAGAGATAAATCATTGTTTCCAAGAAACATTTAGATAATCCCTACCCAAAAATCAAATGCCCCTATATGTGCAAAATATTGAGCCAATGAAATAACATGTTGCCCAAAAATATTGCCAAGACATTTTATTTAGCAAATATTTTCTCTTTGATACATGTTTAAGTGGGGAGAGGGGATTCAATCCTGAAATTCTCTGTTGGAAACATCATGCTATGACATTAAGCTACAAAGCTCTCAGTGATTTTATTTAGCAAATATTAAATAGTCTCAACAAAAAAATTATTTAAAAAAAAAAAGAGAGGAGGAACTTATGTTTTCAAGTGCCAATACTTCCTTAAACACACAGAAATACAACAACATATATTATAAATTTTCAATATGGAAAAAATCATACAGATATTGTTAAAAGAAAATTAATCTTAAAAAAACATTCATGAAACAATTAAAATCAGCAAAGCACAACAGATAAAGCTTGTCATTAAACATTATCACCTATTCTGAGGGAACATTTTAAAACATTGAAGTCATATCACTACTTAATAGAATTGCTGCTCTTGAAACACATTTAAGTAAGCCAAATGGAAAATGAACCTCATGAGTCATGTCCTATTATATCCTAGTTCATAACAGCTCCTCTCTCTCTCACCCAGTAATAACAATCCAAAGACTACTAATTCAGCACACAAAAATAATCCCTCATATGGCTGAACCCAAATCAATATGAAATTTTGTCCTCGGTCCAAAGATGAAGCTATTAGTAATAAGCAATATTAGTACCAAACTACCAAAAACCCTTAAACTTCAATAGTAAAACCCTATACCCCACACACAACCATACTCAAGACAATCCACCAAACCCAGAGCTCCAAATATATATATTAAAAAAAGTGAAGTACTAAAGTCAATAGGTACCCTCCTCTTGGGGACAGCCATAAGCTCCATAGGTCTACCATAAGAAAAACTTGGAAACTCAAATCCAAACCCAATGATGTTGTTGTTTTGTTTTTTTATCAAATTCAGGCAAAACAAATAGTGGAGATGTGACCCCTCAGTCAATGGCTCAATCCAATGGTGGAGGAAGAGCCATGACATGCTCAACCTCTGAAACCCTCTCATGAACCCCAAGCTCCCCTCGGTGCTCTTTAGTATCGTTGTCATTTTCATCGCCATTGCTATAGTTGCTCAGCCATTATACCCAAAACAATAGAAGGTTGAAGCGGTATTCATAGGTTATAAAAAGTATATTATGTGAAAAATGAATGCAACACCCTCTCACCTTTATGTGCGACACACATCCCTCAACCCTACATACAAGTCGTGAGTCTGATATTGCATATTCCCGTTACATAAGATACCACTTCGCATATGTTAGGAAAAAAGGAAGTGAACTAGTGAAATGACTTGAAACAGTGTTGTTCATTGTTTATGTAGGAGCCTCTCTCAACTAATACATATATCAACAATACTACGGACACACCCAATTTCTACGGACACACCCAATTTCGTAACTTGCTAAAGTGATCAACTGTGAGTGATTAAAAAAATTGATGGCAAGACACTTGAACATGTTGTGAAATTGGGCTGTCATTATATTTATTCATAGTAGATAGATAGATAATAATTGTGAATACATGGGCATCATGAATTTGGTTCAGATAATGAGAAATTGACATCAATGTTTCATCTTTGGCATACTTTCTAATAGACTATAGTGTACAAGACGGTTACACTGCAAGCCACTATTCTACATTGCATGCGAAAAGAAGTTAAATCACAAACATAAAACAGTAAAAAATTAGCATACATATGATATCATATCAATGAAACTTAAAACACGTACACATATAAGCCATATCAAAAGCTTCAAAAAAAAAGTATTAAAAATTAGTGCTTTATTGAGTTTCAAGCTAAACCAAGCAAATGGGTGTGAAGGTATGCAAACCCAATGAGAAATTGGAAAAATAAAAATAGACAGAAAGAAAGATTATAACTCACGTGCTCTGAATAGCCGAACATTACTGGTGGGTGCCGATTTGTGGAGAGAGAGAGAGAGAGAGAGTGTAGGGAAGAGTTGGCGGCTTTCCTAAACAAGGACAACTTCACCCTGTACGTTGGAAAATAACAAACACATCCAATTTAAGGTTTAAGGTATCCAAATCACTAAAGGAGCAGAATTCATAGATTGAAAATTTATCACATTGTTTAACCAAAAAGAAATTTATCGCATTTATCTCAAAACAAATATTAATATTTAAAAATAATTGTGATTGATGTATAAAAAATTGAGTGTAAGTGATATTGTGATAAGCATAGGTAAAAAAATAAAAATGATATTGTTCCCATAAGTTAACAACTCAGCAACTTATAAGTAAATTCCAGATAGCTCAATTGATAAAGTTATTTGTGATCGTACAAGAGATTTGGAATTTTTCCATTAAAAAAAAAAATCTAGAATTTGGACTCTGCCTACACCAAAAACTTATTAGTATTTTGGTCTAATGATAAAATACAATCATCATAGAGTGGATGTTATAATTTCAAATTCTATCCTACTGTCTAATAAATAAATAAATAAAAATAAAAACTCAAGTTATAAATTTTGGAGCCATAATGGGCTTAAGTCAACCGTTTGCCTATGTTTCCATACACGCGTAAAGGTGAAAAATTGGGTATATTCATAGGATTATTATTTTGAAAATCATCATAACAAAAGACTAAGTTTTTTTAAAAATTAAAAAAAAAAAAAAAAAAGAAAAAGAAAAAGAAAAGAAAGATGAGAAGTATGGGATTAAGTTTAAGATGATGTGTACAATATACAAGTCACTGCAAGCAAACATGCTGACTTGGTCAAATCTGGGTCCTACATGTGGACAAACCTTGAGGTAAAAGAAGAAGGATGTTGATGAAGGGTGTTGCACCTTTGGCTCGTGCCAATAGCATAATCACCATTGGGGGAAATGAGATGCACAATCTAGGATGGACACCGAGCACTACCATGAAAGGGATTTCGGTCTCTGTTAGTCAGAGGTTGTAAAACTCCCCCCATTGGCTAGTATCAAGCTGGACCACTGCCAAGGACACGTGCAATGCCCTCAGGATTCATGCAGTCCCTTTCCTTGTCGATACTTGTCCCTCACGATGTAGCAAAGCTGCCTTTCATCCCACTACCCTAGCAACATCAATTTTTCTCTCTCCTCCAACCATGATATAGTACAACAACTGTATTAGGGTTTGTGAGGAGGAATGAGAGTGAGACACTTAATTGTACGTCCAATAGCATTCCTTATACTATAAGAGGAGAATGTTGTTGAGTAAAGAGGGTAGAGAGGTAGAAAATCTGGGTAGGAAAGAAATGCAAAAGAAACAAGTTTGGGAAGAACATCACATTGTAACCTTAAACTTTCCATTTTATTACATAGTCTTTTAAGAGTGAAGGATATTTTGTCCTTCACTTGTCGTGGTTTTTCATCCATTTCATAGGGTTTTCCAACTATATCCTAGTTGTTCTTTAGTTTCTTTGTTCTGTCATTGTCTTCCTTTTCATGTTTTGGTGTTAAAGTTTACAATTTTATTGCTTACAAAGTTTTGACACCCAAATGTACTGTTAGGCTTTTAGGTCACACACATATGAACACCTAAAAATCTAACTTGATCGTACATCATGTAACCTTTTTTTTTTTTTTTTTTTTTTTTATAGATACAATAGAATTTCAACTTATAGTATGATTGTTTTTTATCACAAGATTAAAGATACCAATTAATTTTTTTTTTTTTTTTTTTTTTTATGTAGGTAGGATTTGAACCCCAATTTCATAAACTTATATCTTGTATATAGTCGTAAAGCTCAATGAATATAAATTCTAACCATTAAAGGCAGTAATTCAATGGACACTAAGCTTACTCGTGTGGATTTGGTGGGCACTAGATCCTAGATTCGACTCTCGCAATGAGAAATGTGTGTAAAACCTAAATTTTACCCTTGAAGTAAAACAAAAAATTGCTATGAAACTTTTTAATGGGTGTCTATAGGGTAATTGTTAATAAACTATTTTAGGAAATTTTTTATACTACTTTTATGTGAAATATAAAAAATAGTCAAAAAATTAATTGCTTTTTTCTTTTCCTATAAAAAATTTCTAAAAGTAGTTCCTAAATCAATGTTCTTAAGGTATCCATCAACTTTTTCCTATATATTTTTTTTTCCAAATTCCAATGACCATATAAAGAAGTTGAACAGTATGACAATGAGGATCCCCTAAAAAATATTTTGAAGAAAAAAAAATCCCCTAACAAGGCAAATTATTATTTTAGAAATATTCACACAATAAATTTCCTTTTCTTTAATAAGCAAATCATACTTTACCATTTTTAGCTTGAGAACCATAATAAATTAATAACCCATATACCCAAATGGAAAGATTGCAAAGGTTGTTCCTAATAAGGGATTATACGATAATTTTTCACTCAAAGATAAAAAATGTGGATTGGCTTTTTTTTTTTTTTTTTTTTTTTTGAGAAACAAACAAACACACACACACACACACACACAAGGGAGAGCGAAAGGGTTCTAACACAAAAGCACATCACAACTCCACTCAAAAGCCATGATGTTGTTGGCCAATGTTGAAGATAAAGAACAGAAGCATAGCAAAGCATGATTGTTTGATCACATATCAAATACAAGCTTGGAAACAACAGCGTTTGACATAAGTGGTGAATTAATGAATTTCATTGATACGACGCCGTTTTGCTCTAGAATTGCTAAAAGGTTTATTGAAACGGTGTTTCATCACTTAAGTGAGATGGGATCGGTAGTTTGTTACTAATTGAACACGTGTAATGCTCTTATTGGGAGTTTAGTTTAACCACTTTTCCCACTAATCTGGAAATTAGGCTGTGTTTGTTTTGGCTTCAAATCACTTCCAAAAATATTTTTCCGTAAATGCGGGTGTTTGGGTGCGCAAGGAAAATTGGGTCAAATGAAAAATCATTTTCGTTGACTATAAAATATGCCCTCTGACCCTATAAAACCATTTCCATTTGTATTTTACCTTCAAATGAATTCCACCCCAGGAAAATAAGAGAGAGAGAGAGAGAGAGAGAGAGAGAGAGAGAGAGAGAAAGAAACAGCAAGGAGATCGCACCAGAAGCACGGTCTCGTCACACCCACCACCGGCAAGATCGCACCGCCTGAAACACCGGCAAGATCGCATCCCATCACCGGTGAGATTGCACCCATCAGCGCCGCCACCTAAGCCTGATCCACCCAAGCCAAGCCCAATCCACCCAAGCATGATCGTCTCCACCCAAAATCGATCTCGTCCTCGACCCACCCAAGACCGAGCTTGTTCTTGACACACCGGTGAAGCTTAGATCGTCATCCTCAACCCACAGCCCCGCCGTCGTGCATGCAACCATGATTTGGGTCAGATCGTCTACTCACGATCTCGTCACCACCACCCATGACTGATCTCGTCATTTTTTCTCTCGATCTCGTCGTCATCGCTGTCGCCGCCTCTAGATCGACCCACCCATGACTGACCGCCTCTATCTCTTTCTCGATCTGCCTCTCTTTTTTCCTCAATCACTCACTCTTTCTTCCTCCCTCTCTCAATTTGACAGAGGATACAGTGTTTGATGAATGGTTTTTTGTTTTGAGTTTTTTTTTTTTTTTAAGTTTATATATTGAAATTTTTTATTATAAAATTTGTTTGGGAGCTGAGAAAATGTGAAAAACTTGTAGAAAATAAGCATTTTTATAATGAAACCAAAAACCTGAAAATATTTTCCAAAGTAATTTTCATAATGCAACCAAATACTTGAAAATATTTTCCTTTCCCGAAAATAGCATTTCCAGAAAATATTTTACACTGAACCAAACACAGCCTTAGTTTCAAAGTTTGTTTTAGATATTTTGGTTCATTCTCTTGGATTCGCTTGTAAAAAAATAGTTAGCCTTTATGGGTTCTAGTAAACTCAACTAGTAAAGTTTCTAATGGTTGAATAAGAAATCTGGGGTTCAATCTCCGCCTACACTTGAAACCGATTGATGTCTTAGTCTGATGATAAAGAGCTATCATTAGGAGCGGACGCTATAGGTTAAACTCTCTAAAAAAAAAAAAAAGTTAGCCTTTGTAATCTATTCTCACAATTTTGTAATCTCTCTTTTCATTCAATAAAACTGTGAGATTTGTTTAGAGAGAAAGTCTTCAAGTTTTTACCACCAACATTATTTATCCTATTAAATTCCTGACATCAATTTTTTTTAGAAGAAATCAACATCATTTGTAAATGAGTGAATCATTGATATAGTTTTTATTGAATACAAATCCTCTGTACCACTTTTTTGTTCCACTTTATGTTCCATCAATCACAACTTGTCATATATTTTTTTAACTTTCCTTATAAAATATCCAAAATTTAAAATGGAAAAAAATAATAATAACACATGACAAGTTGTAATTAGTAGAACACAAAAAATTTTATTCGTTTTTATTATATATTAATCACAATAAGTAACATAAAAACAATTCTTGAATTACTAAATTTATTGATTTAATTCATTATTGTGATTGTCATGGTTATCATTTCAATAATTAAAAAGGGGAAAGAAATATAGAAAAGAAAGAAAGAAAGTTGTAGAGATTGCAGCCATGATTCTAGGAGCAGATATGTGAAACATAAATGAAACAAATCAAGCCACCTCGTAACGAAAGACTGAAACGTTGATGGTTTAAACCCTAGACATCTCCTTTAAATATGTCAACACATGTCAATTGAGCTACAAAACTTTTTAATGGCTTTTAATGTTTTAAGTTGAAAACTTGCTTATATCACTATAACCAGCTCGAATCAGTCTTCACAGTCCAAACTTCAAGTCCAAACCTCTCTCTTTGTGCAGATTGTTTGCTACTTTTAGATCCCATGAACTTTAAAAAGTGAACCCGTTCCGTTTTTATAAGAATTTGAATGGTTAATCTTAAAGCTTTCATCAACTCCAGCAAAGGCCACAAATAGACGAATCCTCAAAGCCTCATGAGTACACCAAAGATGTTGAAGGTATTGGTTGCTTCTTTGGTGGCTTTCCCACTTTTTGTCACACTCACACTCGTCCTTCAAAACCCACCCGCCAATCGCATTGGTGAAGTCTTTGAAGCCAATGCTTTGGCAAACGCAGCTCACAATGTTACTTCATTGCATGCAGGTGAGAACGGTGTTGTTAGGTTATGTACCTCCTATTTGGTTGCTTACAATTACATGAATATATGAGTAATGATACAACACAGTTCACAACTTTTTTTTTTTTTTTTTTGCAACAATTGAGGTGACAAGTTGTGATTCATGTACAATAGCATGTGAAAATGACATCTCAACAAGTTAAAAAAGTTGTGAAATTTTATTGAATTTTGGATAGGATAGAATGAAAGAAAATAATACATGTGATTGACTATGATTACTTTGTTGATGATTCATTATGACTCCAAAGTTTTGGGATAAAGACTTGGTAGTTGTTGTTGTTTGTTGTTTTGGCTTCATAGAATTGTGACTAACTTTTTGTTTTGGATATTGGGTTTTTGATAGTTTTGGTGTTTGTATGGTTATGTAGTATTAGGTGTTTTTTTTTTTTTTTTTTTTTTTTTTTTTAAATTATTATAAGGGCCATATTTTGGAAAGATTGGTTTTTTTAGCATAACCAGGGATTTTACTTTGGAGAATTTAGTGAGTTCAATTTGTGTAAAATTGGCCACCCTTTATGTATTTCTCATTGATTTGCTCATTCCCATTCTATGTTTTTTCAATAATGAATCACTAAAATGGTATAAAGAAGTTTATTTGGCAAAGAATTGGAAAATTACTACAGTTGGTGCTTTTATGCTGTTTGATACAAGAGCTATATATGCTTTTGAGAATGATAGCTTAACGAATGTATACAAGATATATATGAAATTGAACCATAAGACAGGATTTTAGTTGGGTCATAATTTGAAACCATAATTTTTCCCATACTTTTTTAAACTTTACATCTTCACTTATCAATGTCACTGAAGAAAAGTATGCATAATCACAATAGGTACTGAGTTATGTTCTAAAGGGAAAAGCCAAAAAGCCACTTATGTTTTAATAATGTTAATTTTAAAGTTGTGCAAGGAATTTTCCCCTTGAAAATTCAAAGAGTAACTAATAGACCTGAGAAAAATCTGGGCACAAATAGTATAGCTTCTGAAAAGTAAATATTTTTGCATATTTGGGATGCAAATTCTACAATTCAAACTAGTACAATCTTTTAGGTTAGGAAGGTCCATAAATCCACTAGTCAGGGACCATGAACATAAGCAATAGAGTTGGTTTTTGTTTTATTTATATTTTTTATGTGATCTCCATTCATGATTATATATTTTTTAGCTTATCTTAGAATGTTGTTGTACTGATAATGACATGTCTGTAATTTGATATAAATCCTATGTAAATTAAATCATAAGAAAGTATTTTACTTGGATCATAATTTGAAAATGCAGAATGGTCCTAGGTTTATGACATAATCTATACTAATTTTGAAGTTTTATCTTGTTGCTAGATATAGATAATTATGAAAATAACTCATTTGTGCATTTGTATAACTTAAGCAGCTCAATTTTTCTTCAAGTACTTACTTTTTTGTATAGTTTATTAGGAAAGTTGGAAGTTTGAATTTGGACCTCCAATTTGAGCTATCTATGTTTCTTAGTACTCATATCACTATAATTACAGTCAAGTCTTTATACAAATTTAACTGTAGTTCCATATACTAGCACTTAGCATGAGCATAATATTGTATGACACTGTTAGTAAGCTCCCAAAGCTGCATGATTTAAAATACTAAATACCATTTCCATACTGGATGTCCTTAGGTTTTAGAATACTTTTTTGCTAATCTTCAATGTCATTAGACTAAAAGGAATTACAAGCGAGGTACTCCACCTTAGAAATAGACCTAATATGAGGTGGGAGGTTACCTTTATTGAAACCAAAAGACTGTCAGGAGTTTAAAGCAAACTTAGCAATTGTATGAGCTGCAGAATTGCAATTTTCTTGGGGTTTCAGAATACTTAAGACATTTATGAGTTGACAATAGTGAAGATAATTCAAAGCTTATGTTGGAAGGTATTGGCTTTGCCCTTACTTATCTCTACCAACAAAACAAGGCTTAAAAGTATCTTCATGTATTGATTTTCTAGTATATCAAATAAGACTAGTGTTTTCATTTCTTTACTACAATTTGTAGGTTCAGAAGATGTTTCCTCTCAACTTAATGACATGCGTAAAGATAAACTACTTGGTGGACTTCTTGCTTCTAGATTTGATGAGAGATCTTGCTTAAGCAGGTATCAATCCAGTTTATTTCGAAGACCGTCACTTCACAAACCGTCTTCTTATCTCCTTTCAAGACTACGGAGTTATGAAGATCTCCATAAACGATGTGGACCTTATACTAAATCATACAATAGAACACAAAAACTTCTCAAGTCTCACCTCAGTGCTAGTTCTACAAAGTGTAAGTACGTTGTATGGATATCTTATAGTGGCTTAGGCAACAGGGTTTTAACCCTAACATCTGCATTTCTTTATGCCCTCCTCACAAATAGAGTATTACTTGTTGACCAAGGAAAGGATATGGCTGATCTTTTCTGTGAGCCATTTCCAGAAAAATCATGGGTTTTGCCTGTTGACTTCCCCCTCAAAGAGACATTTAAAATCCTTAGTCAGAATTTCCCTCATTCTTATGGGAACATGTTGAAGAAGAACATCTCAAATACTTCAACAGTATCACTACCATCATATTTGTATCTCCATCTAGCACATGATTATGATGATCATGATAAGCTCTTTTTATGTGATCAAGATCAAACTCTTCTCAGTAGAGTTCCTTGGTTGATAATGAAATCAGATCTATACTTTGTCCCATCTCTCTTCTTGATGCCCTCTTTTGAGCAAGAACTAAGCAAATTATTCCCACAGAAAGATACTGTTTTCCACCACTTAGGCCGCTATCTTTTCCACCCCTCAAATCATGTATGGGGACTAATAACAAGGTACTATCAAGCCTACTTAGCTAAAGCAAATGAGAGGATTGGAATTCAAATAAGAAATTTTGATACAGGACCTGGTCCTTCCCAATATGTGATGGATCAAGTTTTAGCTTGTACACTAAAGTATAAAGTGTTGCCACAAGTAGATAGGAAGAGAACTATTGTTACCCAATCAGAAAAGGCAAACTTGAAAGCTATCCTTATAACGTCTTTGAGTTCTGGGTACTTTGAGAACGTAAGAAACATGTACTGGGAACACCCAACAGTGAATGGAGACGTGGTTGAGGTTTTCCAACCAAGCGAAGAACAATTTCAACATACAGAGAACAGGTTGCACAACAGCAAAGCATGGGCAGAAATGTATCTCCTCAGCTTAAGTGATGTCTTGGTTACAAGTGCATGGTCAACATTTGGTTATGTAGCTCAAGGTCTTGGAGGTTTGAAGCCATGGATTCTCTACAAGTCTGATAATCAAACGACCCCTAATCCACCTTGTCGTCAGGCCATGTCAATGGAGCCTTGTTTTCATGCTCCCCCATTTTATGATTGCAAGACAAAGAAAGGAACTGATAATGGTGCACTTGTTCCCCATGTGAGACATTGTGAAGATATGAGCTGGGGTTTAAAACTAGTTGATAATCCTAATGAGTTTTAGGCTTTTACAATTCATTATTTGTGCCAATGGGCTTATAGTCCGATGGTGCCTAACCCCTCCCATGTCTCCCGTATCACGAATTTGACTTGCCATCAAGAGCCTTGTAGCTCAACTAATAGGCACATCTTGGTGTTTTGAATGAAGACATCCAGGTTCAAATCCTCCTGCCCCCAATTATCAAATTATCAACAAAAAAAAAAAAAAAAAAAAAAAAATTCCCTTAAAGATTTTGAAAACAACTAGTATCCATCCTTTATTTATTTTGTTTTATAGGTGGCTGATTTTGATTGTAGAAGATCTATTGTCGATTTCAAAAACAATTGGAACTAAAGGTATATTTAGTACACTGAATAGGAATTGTGACAGGAATTGTAATCTTTATTACTATGAATAAAATGTGTTGTAATGTAATAACTAAACATATTTGCTAGTTTGATTGTAAGTTATAACATTAAAATGAAACTTAACATTTATTTTATGAAATTTCATACTCATACAATTATATTTCCTTAAAAATTGTTATTTTTAAATTTAAGAAAAATATCTGTTATTTTTTATGATTTTTTATTTTTATAATTGTTAGATATATATGGAAAGTTTGTTTACTTGGAAATATATATTAAATTTTGAAATTATTGAACTTACTAAGGAATAGATAATACAACCTTTTAAAAAGGAATAGTTATTCCTCATTTTGAAGAATAGCTATTCATGAAGAATGATTATTCCTTGTTATAAAAACATAACCAAACCAAAGAATAAATAGACCATAGGAATAACTATTACATTACAGAGCCTATTACAGTCTACCAAACATGCCCTAAGGCTTGGTCGTTGCTCTATGTAATTGACGTATAATAGTTGTATACCAATTGTATTTGACAAATAATGCCTCCACAAATTATTCAAGTATACAAATATCGTCTTCTTAAAAAAAAGTATTCTAACATCGGAAGCAAACGACCATGAGATATGGTTAATTAACAAATTACCATCCTAAGTACCTTCTTATTTTATAGCGAGTCATTCTATGTACCTATATTATTTCCTAGCTGTCTCATCCAAAATAGAACAATATCTTGCCTTGCAATTAGTACTCCACCCTTGACAACTTAATGCATCACGTTGTTAATTGCTGTGGATGCTTTACGATAGTGAAATTTGGAAAGCAATTCTTCAAGCCATATAGAAAATTTCACGTGAATGGAACTAATGGGAATGCTGATACATGGAGGTTTGATTTTAAATATAATAACTTGTACAATTGCTTTTCCTTCTTGATATTTTAAAACTAAAGTTTTTCATGCACCAAGAACAACAATGTCAGAAAATGAAAACCTGCACATTGTTTGGCTATTTCGCACCTAGAACCATGTATGGCTCGACTATTTGGCCTTTCAAGAAATGTTCAAAAAAATAATTATTCATGTCTCATACTCTATCAAAGTTTAGATCAAATCCACAAAACCCAAACTTTCTTAAGAACTGACAATGTTAGATCTGCTCTCCTCATGTACAATCACAGGAAATTATAAATTATAGAGTTAGGAAATGAACAATTACCAGAAAACTGTAAAATAAAAAAATTGTTGGAGGTGGCTATAGAAGCAATCGACCCAAATACAAAAACTCAACCATAGAAGCAATCGACCCAACTGCAAGAACAATATTATGTTTGTTTTTAAATTTTATAAAACCTAACTTTTAGATCTTTTTTTCTCTTGATTTTTTTAGTTTTTAATGTTTTGGGAGGAGAGAGATATAAAAGGGTAGCAAAAATACAAATTTATCCATATATATAACAAATGTGGGTAACAGGAGACTAATAAACCTTACCTCAAGTGGTTAAAGTGACACTTTTTAAACCACAGATAGATAAAATGACTTCGAGTCAAATCACAGGTTGGTTTAGTGTAATTTCCCCTTTATGTTACAAGCAACTTGAGCTTCCTAAACTCGATTTCCATGTGGACTTTAAAATTATAAAATACCATATTAGCCTCTGCCACCATGTCACATTTTTTTGGAACTCGATTTTCATAAACTCAAGTTTTATGTAAAACTCAAACTTCATGAACTCGAGTTTCAAAATAGTGGTATATTACTAAATATTTCTCAAACAGTAGTAGAATGTTAAATATTTTGTCCAAAGATGGTATTTAGCCATTTTGACCCCAAATTGGAAACTAAGGTAAGCTTTAGAGAGCAATTGCATCATTTTAGTGGATTGCCTACTTTAGCATTAAAAAAGAATTAAAGTTTTTTTTTTTAAGTATTGCTTTTTTTTCTTTTCTTTTTTTGAGAAACAAACACACACAAGAGAGAGGAAAATGAGTTCTAACATAAAGGCACACCACAACTCCACTCAAAAGCCTAATAAAGAAAAGTAAAGCTGTCAAGTTATTCAATTGGAACAATTCCATTATTTCAATCAACAATACAAGGAAAAATATTAAAACGAAAAAATTTTGGTAAACATAGGAAAGTGCATATATTTAAGTAGTTATTTTTAAAAAATTTTGAAAAATAAATTTAACTCGAAAGATTGTGGACTTTTTGATGATTTTTGTATCCTACTTATTGTTTTACTTTTGCTATTAGCCAGTGCATATATGCCTATGCGGTTATGATTATCAAAAAATGCTTATGCAGTTATGTGCCGTCAATGTCAATTTTCAATTAATATCACCTAATAGGCTTCATTGAAAGATTTATTTCAACAGAAAACAAGGAGATCGAATCATATTTTTGAAATCAAATCATATTTTTGGAGTAATTAATTATTCAGAAGTAATTGCTATAAATTGAAACTCTATAAATTAAAAAAATCATAGGAATGATACTCATAACTAATTTCTTTTTATTTTTTTTCTTTTAGAAAGGTATATTCATGACTAATTAAATCAGCCGTTATCACCTCAACAACAAGTCCATCTTTTTAGTTATCTTAGGGAGTGTTTGTTTGCAGTTATCTTTCGTGTTAGCTGTTTCTTTTCTTTTTTCTTTTTGTTATACTTTTTTTTAGTTTTTTTTGTCCTTTTCCTTTTTCTAATCTCCTTTAGTTTTCTTTTTGTCCTTTTCCTCTTTTTTATTATTATTAGTATTATTATTTATTTTCGTTCTTTAACTTTTTTTTGTCCTTCTCTGTACACTTTTGGTGCTTTTATTTTTTTGGTGCTTTTATTTTTTTGTTCATTTGTATTTTTTTTTCTTATTTGTTATTTTTTTTTATCAATTAGGGGCATGAAAATAAATTTATACAAACTATATTTTTTATTCCTCCATTTTTTACTCTCAAACCAAACATCATGATGGAAAACTAAAAACTTTTCTATTCCCTCTTTATTTTCTATCCTCCCACTTTCATCCCTCCAACCAAACGGACCATTTAAAGAAAAGGAAAAAAATGGGACCGTCCTATAATAGGGATTAGAATCTGGTGCAATTACATTTAACAATTGCTCCTTGCAATTCACTCCAATTCTCTCACAACTTTTTCTTACTATTATTCATTTTTTTTTATATTTAATGGTTGAAATTAATTATTTTTTTTTTAACTTTAAAACTCAATTCCTCCAATAGAGAGTGGGGGTGGGAGTGGAGAAAGTATATAATGTTTCAGTAATACCAACTTAGCATCTATTTTGATATTTCTTATCCAATAAATGAGTGATCAAAATAACCACATTAGCCTGTTGCACTGGACCAAAGCAAAAGACAATTTTATCCTAAAAAATTTCAAACCAGTGCCACTTTCTTCCACACTTTACCAAACTTGAAATTGTAAATGTTTCTCTCTGTCTCAAATGCTCCCTCTCCTTTCTCTCTCTCTCACCCCAGACCTCATTGCCAAATACAGCCATTGTCGTGCTTTGTTGGTCCAGCGAGATCGGAATTTGTATCCTCTGAAAACCTCAAAAATCATCTTTGTTCTATTTCTAGCGTCATCGTCAGAACCCGCACCACTTTCTTAGTCACTAATTCCGACACTCAACAACGCAAAGGGGTAATTTTTCCTTTTTATCTGCTTCTTTTCAATACCTTTTCACATCTTCTTTTTATTTACTTGCAAACTACTGCTGGGAGGCGTATCTGAGTGTGGAAAGGAGACAAATTTTTCAGTTTCTTTTTATTTCTTTGCAACTATAGATGGGTTTTTTCACTTATCACCACACAAAATAATGCAAAGGCTCATTTTAGCGTGCAAAGGAGATAGATAGGAATACTAGAACTTGAAACTTGTTGTATATGTGATAGCGTAAACAGGAAGTTTGTTTTTGATATATATCCCAATTTTGTGAAACAAAGAGTTTAAGAAACTCATCTAGATACTGAAACTGATCTGTCTCTCTTTGAATTTGGCATTGGTGCAGGGATGTGATGCTTCTGTTCTATTCGGTTTGTTGAAGGAATTGATTCCAATAGTTAGTCTCTTTCTAAAAGTCTCCACTAAGGTATTCAATCTATCTCTTCCTTTGTCTTTTTTTAGTTTAAGTCTCTGGTTGTGTAATTATGGAAAACTATGAGTTTTGTCTATTCAAGTTGTTCATTCAATATTCTTTTTCATGATTAGGCTAGACTAGTAACGGATTTTTCAGAAAATGCTCTTGATACAGTTGGTGACAATGAAAAAAAGTGAAAATCATGAAATATAATATTGGGTAAATACTATGAAATTAAACTTGGAATGCTAGTGAGTTCCTAAGGAGAAGCATATAACCTTTATAATAAATATGCTTTAAACAAGGGGTTTGGCATTTGAAAAGGGGAGATGGTGGATCAAAATTAGATTGTGACTGTTTTGAGAATGCTATTTTTTATACCACTTATTGAACTAATAAGAATAACTTAATATGTGCACCATTTGTGGGAATCAACCGTCATTGGAACAATGTTTTAATTGGTTGTGCCCTGTTAACAGATGAGACTATTGAGAAGAAGTGGAAAAGATGAGAAGAAGTGTAAAATATGCACCTAGTTCACTAGCTCCGCAAGCTAGTTCTATGAGACATGGTATGTTCAAAATTACTATTTTAATCTCTCTTTTTTTCTTAGCTTTGCTTGTTATGTTAAACCATTTGTTACTATTTCCTCTTTTTCTTAGGAGATATTCAATCATCATTATTTTCCCTGGAGTTGTTTATTGCTTATCCCATGTTTAGTTATACATGAATACTTCAAGAAAGTACGTAAATGTCACACATGAGCTAGGTACAATATGTTACTTTATCAACTTTTTACATTAGGAAGAAAAAAAAAGGCCCTTTAACATATACATTTTTTTTTCCCTAGGGCCCTACCACAAGATTCTGAAGAATGATGGAGAACATTTTTGGACAGTTTTTTGGAATAGCAAACTGCACAGATGTATGCACAACTGGTGGACAATATTTTTGGGCAACATATTTGACTTGGACAGTTTTTGGATGGCATATCTAACAATTTGGACAATTGATACCTTTTGTAACAACTCTTTTGGATACATTTTGTAACTAATGTGGCTAAACAAAAATGTTAGATTCTATATGAAAATGATGACTATTTTTAAATGTAATAAAGTTCATTTCTATACATGCATCTTTGACTAAGACAATTGTGGATGAAGGCCGTAAAATTCATTAAGGGAGAGGCTAATAATTTTGGAGGGTGATTACAGTTCCTCCAATCTAAACAATTTGCAAATAGTCTTGGAGATGACTTCGGGGTTCTCATTTTCTTTTGCTAAAAATTAACCTTACAAAGGACTTTTGTTCAATATGAGCAAAATTTAATTGTATTAAGATGAACCAAATACATTGATGTGCTCTCTAATTTGTGTTGCCAAAATGTTTAGCCATTCAATCTTCAATTTTTCTCAAATCCAACAATTATGATCAATTTACAAAACAATTTAATACATCAAATTTGAATTTGAGCTTTATGAGTAAATTGTTGTGCAATCATAAAATTCTGCTTAAAACTAGATCAGTCTTTACTTCAGAATTTTTTTTCACCTTTGGGTGAGGTCCACCTCTATATATAATGATGAAAACTCAAGCATGCTTTATTGTATCCTAATTGGCTTGAAGATAATATTTGCAATTACAAACTTGAAAACAATAACTCCGCGGAAAACAAACTTGAAAACAATATAATTGTCCACTATTCATATATGAAAGTTGTATGACAAACATGAAATGAAACAATCTACTTATAAGACTTTTTTCTTAAATTATGGCTCTCAAAACAACTTGCGATCATACAATTGCCTTAGTAGAAGACCTCAAATGTCTTCTTTTCTCAACATTCATAAATATAGATAGTGAGACAATTTGCAAATCACATCTTCCATCAATAACCCAGCATAAGCTACTTGATATTCTCTTTCAATGTTTTACAGCATTTAAGCTCCAGCCTTGGAGATTTATCTGTGCAAAAAAGAAGAAGGCACTCACATAAGAATAAGAAATTAAAGTACCTAACACAATCATAGGCATTAAACAGTACTAGTAATTGCAGCGTAAAATACAAAAAATATATGAATAGCTTTGCCACTACAAATTTCCAACAAATCTGATGGTATCAAAAACAAATTCAAAGAAAGAAAACGGAATTTCATTCACTCATTTTGGGAATAATTAAACCCCAAACTTTTACTAAATGAAATGTATAAATTCAGTAAATCGAAAATGATATCCACCAATGAAACAGTCATGAAAGAAAATGGTAATAGCTGTGTAGTAAGTATCACCAGCAACAATGACATTGAAGACACAATTAAGAACATCAAACGTGCTAATAAGCACGTTATGTGTTATATCATGCCTTTACGGCTTTACCAACAGTAAACTAAGACAAAGTATTGTACCTGTCAAAGAATATGTCTAATTCCTCTTATCAAAATTATCCATTGACTGCCCACCTTCTCCTACAATGAGCTCTCTGCATACAAAACTTCCTTGCAACCACCTTTTCTTTTGTACCACAACTCTACTGAGCCTAACACCACGTTAGGTTGATAGTCCACTCCTTAAATTTTCAAAAACCAAATAAATAAACAACAGAAAATAAAAATATTTTATTAACACAACTGATAATGGAAACAAAATTAACAGGAAATTTATAGTAAAAACAAATGTAATTTGTGCTTAGAATTCCAGATTATATTATTTCTTTGTAACTTTTAGTCTTCTAATTCTCCAATACCATAAAAGGATCTTTACGTTACAAATCTAGACTACACATTCATATAAATATAATGGGTAAAAATAATAGATAAGCATAGTAACTTCAAATTTTTGGCCTGATCCGAACCTACCCACAAATTAACAGGGTCAAATGCTCTTTTTGTTTAGATTAGTAGAGTAGTCTGATGCGATATTTTTGGAACTGATGTCACTTGTTTATCGTTTATTGGGTGGGAAACACTAAAATAAATGTTGAGTTGGCATGATATATATTCTTGTTGGAGCGAGGGAATAGTTACCCGAAGAAAACGTATGCCCTTACGCCAGCATTAAGCATTTCGATAATTAAGAAAGAGTAGAGAGAATAAAGCTGCAACAAGTAGTATTAGAAGTTGATTGTTGAAGAAAAAAAAGCAGAAGCAAAGAATTAATAATGGGTGGAAGAGTAGAGAGAATAAAGCTGGGTTCACAGGGACTGGAGGTGTCTGCACAAGGTTTAGGGTGCATGGGAATGTCCGCCTTCTACGGTCCTCCAAAGCCTGATGAAGACATGATCTCTCTCATCCACCATGCCATCCACGCTGGTGTCACCTTCCTCGACACCTCCGACGTCTATGGCCCCTTCACCAATGAAATCCTCCTTGGAAAGGTACTAATTTAAAATGTTGTACGTGTTCCTACTACTTTCCTAGCTAATTTTCCATTTTGCGTGGGTGGGTTGGTACAGGCTTTGAAGGGAGGGGTAAGAGAGAAGGTGGAATTGGCAACAAAGTTTGGCGGTAGCTTTGCGGATGGGAAGATGGAAGTCCGTGGCGATCCAGGGTATGTGAGAGCAGCTTGTGAGGCCAGTTTGAAGCGCCTCAATATTGATTGTATTGATCTCTACTATCAGCATCGTGTTGACACCCGCGTTCCCATTGAAGCCACGGTTAGTTAATTCATATCAGATTCAGATATCAAGTCTTAAGTAGTAGCAGTCTTGTGCTTTTTTAATGTCCCCTGAAATTAATTTCTATCGACAATTCCATATATATATATTTATATATATATATATATACACGTTTTTCAATTCCCAATAAAAATTTTCTAAAAACGGATTTGATAATGTATGTCCTAAGGGCATACATTAACCGGACCTTATATATATATATGGGCGAGACTTAGGTACAGTATTTAAGTGCTATTACTTAGGTTCTTTTATAAAATTCTGTCATGCAGATTTTTGTTCATAGGATTGAAGTGTATTTTTTAGTTAAGTATCCACATAATTGAACCTTAATAGGAAAACTTGAGGAACAGCACTTAAAGTACTATGCCTAAATTTTGTCCTCTATATATAGTACCATCTCCGTTTATCTTTTCATTATATCAAAAATTATTCTTTGCATATATATGTGATGGCTGGAACTGGAATATACATTTTTTAACTCTCACAGCCTTATCTTAATGTATCTGTAACTAACTTCCACACAATAAAGACCATTGTATTTCTATAAAAATAAAAATAGGGGAGGGACTATTTAGTTCTAAGTGTTTGTAAGCATTATTATATTATACAATCTTTGTTCCAAAATTCTCCAATCTAGTGTGCTTTGTTCCTTTCAAAGTTCTTTCTAGCTTACAAAGGTCACTCCATTTTTAGATAAAGTAATGCAGTAAAGCCTAAGTTGAGGCAAATGTCTATGGCGGCAGGTTTTCCAATGTCATGGCATGTCACAATCGATCTCCGTATTTTATCCTGTTTATGTTCTCTTCTTGGTTTCAACTCATGATCTTTGTTAGCATGTATTTCTTCAATTTTAAGTGTTAATCTAACTCTTTTGCTTTGTAAATTTTTGTTCAATTGGATTTTACCAAACAATAGCTGGTGGAAATAGAGTGTATGCATTCAATTCAGAAATAGAACCAGAAATGTTGGCAGTAGAGAAATCCCCTTTTACAGAAATTAAGCCTATTATCTTTTCTTTTTTTCATTGTCTATTTCCTGATAATTATTTGAACAACATGAGCAGAATCTGTTCAGATTCCATTTAGAGTTGAGCTGATTTTGTCTTCTGATTTTAAAAGTCCCCGTTGGAGTCATATCCTGTCTCAGTGAAATGCCATATTAAGATTTGACTGAAGATCCAAGATTTAGAGAATGTCATTCAGAAAAAAGAGTGCAGGATATTTAGCCACACTTTGTTACACTCTCCTTTTTGTAGTTTCCTCTCTCAGGAACACTATCGTAAGCCTTTTTACTTTCATATTTTTAAACATGAACATTGTGTGGACTTCCTTCTCCATTCTATACTTGTGGTGCCAAAAAAGTAGAAGTTTGTTCTCGCTTGCCTCTTTTGCTCATTCATATTGGAAGAACTGAAACCTTCTTTCACATTTCCATTATAGTTTAGAGTATTGGAAGAAGATCATGCGTATGAATGACGACAAAAGCAAACCAAATTAGGAACTCCTCATTTTCTCCTTTATTCTACTTCAATCAATTCAACTGAGTGAGGGAATCAAACTAATGATTTTTTTTTTTTTAATTGATTGAACTGAATATTGAATTAATGCGGGAATCAACTATCGCTTTTGTTTTGATGAACTCATTTTTTCACTTTTCTATATAGTGTATTTCATACAACTTCACCCCATCCCCCATTCTTATCTGTATCTCCACATCCCTAATATTTTGGACGGCATCCTAGGCAAATTCAAGAAATCAATATTCTGAATTCATTTTTATATTTAATATATATTTTTAGTGACTTCACATTTCCTTTTGGGGAGAGAGAGAGTCAAAGGCACCATGTTTTACTTGTGCTCCTTTTGAAGGATTAATGAGCATTGTTGTGAAGGCGTCATATTTTGACATATGATCACTATCAATATGCATATTTAAATTTAGCTTCATGCTTCACTGTAAGTGATCATCATTGTTAAATTATTTTGTAATTATTTATGAGATCTTTGAATAAAGGAAACTACCATTTGCCTAAGAACATGTAACCATGAACCTATCCTATCATGACTGTCAGATAATGATCAGCAAGCATTATAATTTGGCATTTATCATATTCTAAGTAGTCTAATTACATATCAATATACTATCGTTACAGTGATTATCTTGCAGTTATCTCTTTGTTAGCTAGCTTAGTTGTTACATTTGTTGCCACTATTTTCTCTTAATGTGTCCCATTATGCATCTTTTAAAATCTTGTTGTTGAGCATCCTCTAATTCTATTTTCTCTTAATATGTCCCATTATGCATCTTTTAAAATCTTGCTATTGAGCATCCTCTAATTCTAACCTCCTTTGTATTGTAAGATTGGAGAACTCAAGAAACTAGTTGAAGAGGGTAAAGTGAAGTATATAGGTCTATCTGAGGCCTCTGCTTCTACAATCAGAAGGGCACATGCGGTTCATCCCATAACTGCTGTGCAGCTAGAGTGGTCTTTGTGGTCTAGAGATGTGGAGGAAGAAATAATTCCTACTTGCAGGTGAGGTGTCAATTACAATTGCATTTTAAGGTATATAATAATTATGGTTCAAAATTTAAATTTACTCTCCTAATTGTTCAGGGAACTAGGGATTGGGATTGTGGCATACAGTCCTCTAGGACGAGGGTTCTTTTCGTCTGGGTCTAAGTTTCTTGAAAATCTGACGGACGATGATTTCCGAAAGGTTTGTAGGTCCATCACTCAAATGTTGTGCTTCGAAATGAGATATACATGCATTTAGTTTCACAGTTTTACAGCATCATCAGTGCATTATTAGAGATTTTATCTCCTCAGTTGGCTCACATGCTGATTGACCTTGCAAATATCTATATGCTTTGCCTGATTCTCTTAATGAACTAATAATACAGCATATAAGGTTTGACTTGTTACCAACTTCGTTAGTGGTTATAGTATACATGTAATCTAATAATCTAAACAAGTGATTTTCAATGTCTAAATGTTTTGCTGATAACTTCATAGTACAGATGTCGTCTATTGTATATTTGTTATTGTATACTACCTCATTTATCATTTAGCCATTCAGAATATTTGGTTCTTCTCTATAATACAATTTTTTAACCTCTTTCTAGATCAGTTTTCTTGAAATAGAATATTTTCCCATTTAACTCCTTTTCGTTTTGCAGAAAACTATTTTTATGTAATGGTTATGGACTAATTGTTTGTTGCTATTTTGTCATTGCTCCAAAGAATTTTAATAATCAATTCTAGAATCTTTGTAAGTCATCTATGAAAGAAGTTTTTGACTTTTTGGATGTTGTACTACTTGAAAGATACTGATTTTAATATATGCCAATACTTCAATGGCACAACATACTGATTGAACCGAATAAATTAAGCATGGCATACCTAGATTACAATTTTTATTTTCCTACCTCAGTTTATGTCATTTGTACTGCCTTCTGGAATCTTTTAGAGTCATGAAAATTAAGTGATGCAGGACATTTAAGAGAAAATAAAAGAACAAGAAAAATAAAAGATAAACCCTAAGAATCAGCACCTAGGGGTCGCTTGGAATTGGCACCAAGCAAGAAAACTTAGCCATCAACACTTAAGATGTTAGGAATCAGCACCCAATGAATTGGAAACCCTCCCATCTGAATTTCATTAATCAATAGAGTTGTTAGAGGGACACAAGGCTGTGGGTTGTGGAAGAACATTAGGAAAGGTGCAGTCATGTGGTGTATGTAGCGGGTGAGTGTATGCGCATTTGGTTCTAGCACGACTCTTGGAGCGGTCTTGTTTCTTTGAAGGAGTTATATCAGGAATTTTTTGTCTGTGCTGTGGTTCTAGATGCTCTGATTTCTGATCTGATTTTATATGCACTAGATGGGGGAGGTAGGAGTTGGAACTTACTTTTCCGTCATGAGTTTAATGACTGGGAAACGGGGAATTTTTCTCTTTCTTTGGGCATGTTTCTGCCAAAATTCCAAGGGGGGTGGTTGATGATGTTATGATTTGGCAGTTGAATCGTTTATGGTATTTTTTTTGTGCACTCCCTTTATAATTCTTTTTTGAAAGCAACTTCTGTTTCTTTCCCTTGTCAAAGCATTTGGTGTGTTAAGATACCTAAAAGGTTGTCTTTCTTTTTATGGACTACTACTAGGGTTGGGATTCTTACAATAGATAACCTTGTTAAAAAGAACTTGTCTCTTGTTAGTTGGTTTTGCCTATGTCCATGTGATAAGGAAATTGTGGATTACCTTTTACTACATTGTAGTTTTGCTCATGCTTTGTGGAGTGAGGTTTTTCTTTTGTTTGGGGTTCAGTGGGTGATGCCAAATAGTGAATACAGTTGTCTCTCTTCTTTTCGCTTGGAGGAATTGATTGGGGGAATTATTCTTCAAATGTTTGGAATATGGTACTAGCATGTCTTAAGTGGTGAGTATGGAAGGAAAGCAACGCTTGAACTTTTGAGGACACTGAGAGACCTATTTATCTATTGAAGAATTTGCTAGCTAGGACCTTGTTTGAGTGGTCTCATATTTGGGGTCTTACACATTGTATTTCCTTGTCTTTTTTCCTTATTTTTGTTAGAGTTTCTATTTGATTTTTTTTTATTCTTTGCTGTGAGTTTACAATCGTAAACACATTGCACTTGTACTATCAATAAAACTTTTATTACCTATAAAAAAAAAAAAAAGTCTAATAAAACATAAACCACTTGAAGCCATTATATAGAGCTTGCAAGAATCAAAGTTCATAAACCATAAAACTTTAAACTGATAATTATCTAAAGGCCAATCCTTATCTAATTGTCTAATCCTTATTTGAACTCAAAATAAAATGGAATCCTAAACTAATCCAACTACATAAGAAATCCAATCTAATAAGGTGTGTTGTCCTCATCAACCCTCCTGGGGTGGGGAAGACTCGGCCCCATCAAATATAACTCTGAGTAGTACTCTAGTAAATCCGCATCAAGTTGCTGCAGTTCATCTCTTGTGATCCAAGTGTAGTCCAATATTGGTCGTCCCTTCCAGCGAACTAGGTACCACTAAATTTCTCCATCCCTAGTAGAAATAACCTGTTCATCTAAAATAGCATCAATATTTTATTTACGTGCTGGTATAGGGATTTGGACAAAATCATGGGGTTGGTAATAAACTGCTGGACCTTTTTAAATAGCCAAATTCTCACTATTAAAGATGGAGTCATTTTTATAATCAGTATGAAAATCAACAATATATGCATTTGGTCCAGTATGTTTCAATATTTTGACTGATTCAGTACTACAAGCTTGCAATTGCTTACTTGGAACCATGATAAAATCCTGTGCTTGAAATTTCGTGTAATCTGAACTTGCATGAATTTTATAGGGATTATCATTTTCTGGAAATTGTTTACTTACCTCGTGATGCTTATATGTTCCTGTTGACTCAAGTGCCCTATCATGGGGTGAAATGGGAGACTACCTAAAGGCTTCCTAGACTTTACTTCAAATGGAATCATGCTTTCAATTTTGGGACTTTCACATGCATATTGGTTGACATGGGAAATGGAATACTCACTGTGTCTTTTCTAGATCACTCTCATGGGTTGTGAGTTGGTATCGTTTGAATGCAACCAAGTTTAAGGCTTTCCTCGCATTAATCATCTCTGACATTGATTTCAGCCATGTTGGGTTCATACACTTCTTCTATATCTTCCTCTTTATTCTCTTTCTCCTCTTCATAAAGAATAAGGGCCTTAGTTGGGCATTTGGCAGCAATATGACCAAAGCCTTGCGATTTAAAGCATTGTAGGTGGGAACCTATCTTTGATTATTCACACACCACTCCTTTTCCTTTATCATCCCTAGCTAATGGTGCACTAATTGTGTTGGGCATAAGAGGGGGTAAGGTGAGTTGAGGCCTAGGGGGTAAGGTGAATTGAGGCTTGCTACTTGAAGATAGAGGACTGGTGGTGACACTACAGATTTTAGGATACCTCACAAACAGGGATCTAGAAGCTAACTCACATTTTCTAGCAAGTTCATAGGCATGATCTACGAACTAATCCAACTACATAAGAAATCCAATCTAATAAGGTGTGTTGTCCTCATCATTAAGCCAGGGAACAGCAACTGTGGATGCCTACAGACCTAAATAGATGTGTTATGGAATTTGTTAAAACTTTATATTCATCATTGCCTTTATAAATTATGCTACCTCAAAATTATTTTTAGTGACGAAGTCTTGATGCTGATTACAATAAGTATTTTAATTTGTAATTATCATTGGCTTTATTAATGACAGAATGAGTAGTGACCCTGCCTCCATGAAAGTCTTCACTGTTGTTTCGTGATTCAGTCCTCATGCTAGCTTATATATGTAGTTGCTACTTGCAGTTCCTACCCAGGTTCCAACCTGAAAATATGGAGCATAACAAAACCATATTTGAGCGTGTTAATGAAATGGCAGCAAGGAAGGGATGCACCCCATCACAGCTAGCACTGGCTTGGGTTCATCACCAAGGAAAGGGCGTGTGTCCCATACCTGGAACCACCAAGATTGAAAATTTTAACCAAAACATTGGAGCTCTGTCTGTGAAACTGACACCAGAAGAAATGGTTGAACTTGAATCATTTGCTGCTGAGGATGTCGTGAAGGGTGACAGATATTCAAATGACGTTCCAACTTGGAAGGATTCTGAAACCCCACCACTTTCTTCTTGGAAAGCTACATAAGCACAAGTCTATTTCTATGTATCAATATGTACGTGAGTTTCATGAGCTTTTGTCATGCATCATGTATTAACAAGTACGTTTGAGTTTAGATTGAGTTCTTGACTGCTTGAAGAATAAGTACGTTATGTTGAAAATAATGTATGCTTACAAATTATAATCATACCAGCTTCAACGACCTCAATTATAAACATAGAATACATATTATCTGTCTCATTTTTTATATTCTACTTTATGCTATGAATGCTTGCACACGTGGTAAACCTTACCAAAACAACATGGTCCCAAGTACTAGACGATTTAGCCTATGGTACCTTGGGGTCAATCAAGTTTGGGTTGTATTCAACCTTCTGATCATTATATTTATTTCACCGTGGAACTGGCTTACTGATCATTTGTGGCCTCTAGCCGTCAAACTGAGTACAGGTGAGACATCTAATCTAATACATGAAAGACAAAAAGATTCCCACTCTTGTTAATATATAGTATCTTAACATTCTTCTTAGTAGTTTCATTCTATAAGAAAACAGAGAGCTAGAAAAGAGAGGAATTGATAACAAGCTAGAGAGAAGACCAAGATTTTAGAAATTTTCTGTTAATTGCAATAATTAAGAACTTTGAATACAAGAGGTATTTATATACCAGAACAATCACCAGACTAGATAACCTACAACTAACTACTCCCACATTATACGGATCTACTTACTTACAACCAATCAGTAAATTACACGTGTGTATATATACATTACATTGTAAACTACAAGTTGTATTAATCATGACTTTCGTATATCAAGCCCAAATGCTAATCTTCCATTACTCTGTTCTGATGCTCTGCCTCTCTACCTGAGTCAACTTCTCCAACTACACTTTATCTTCATTAGCTTAAGCCACTCAAATCTTCTTTCTTCTTCTGTTTGTGATATTTGTAGTCAACATTATTTTGATATTCCCCCTCAAGATGAGAAGCTAAACTACGGATGTTCACAACATTCATCTTGCCCAATAAGTATTTCATTGTTGACTGTTGAGAGCTTTTGTAAGCAAATATGCCAATTCTGAATGTGTAGGAGTAAAGAACAACCTAACAACATTATCTTGCACCTTATCTCTGACTAGATGGCAGTCCACCTCTATGTGTTTGGTTCTTTTGTGAAACACTGGATTTTCTCCATTGTAAATGGCAGCTTGATTGTCACAAAACATAAGAGCAGGTTGAGGATGATAAATCTCTAAATCCTTCAATAAAGCTAGTAACCAAGTCATTTCACAAACAGTGAGAGCCATGGCCCTATATTCTGCTTCAACAGAAGATCTTGACACTATGGACTGTTTCTTGGACTTCCATGACACTAGAGAATCACCCAAAAATATGCAATACCCTATAGTAGACCTTTTGGTATCAATGCAAGATGCCCAATCAGCATCTGTATATGCTTTCAAGTGGAAATTAGATGTAGCAGATAGCAAGATACCTTGTCCAGGACAGCCTTTTATGTACTGCAACACCTTATAAACCGCATCCAGATGAGGCTTCCTAGGTTTTGTCATGAATTGGCTTAACTTGTGAACAAGATATGCAATGTCTGGCCTAGTGATAGTTAAATCAACAGTCTGCCCACCAACCTTTTGTACACACTTGGATTAGATAGCAGTTTTCCTTGAAATTTGCTTAATTTCAAATTATGTTCCATTGGCACCTTACTAGGCCTGCAAGCTGACATTCCAGCATCCTTTAAGACCTCTAATGCATATTTTTGTTGACACAAAGTAATCCCTTTGTCTGATCTAGCTACCTCAAGACCAAGAAAGTATTTTAAACCTCCAAGGTCTTTAAGTTTAAAATGCTAATCTAAAGAAACCTTAAGTTCCTCAAGTGCTTGAACATTGTTGCTTGCTATGAGAATGTCATCAACATAAACCACCAAAACTATGAAAGAATCATTAAACTTCTTTGTAAATAGTGAGTAGTCAACCTTAGATTTCTTAAAACCATGCTGCTTGATTACCTTTCATAGCCTTAGATTTATTCAATTTGCAAACAACATTCCTCCCTTTGCTATGAAAGCCTTGAGGGAGCTGTATATACACCTCCTCATGAAGATCACCATTCAAGAAGGCATTGTTGACATCTAATTGGACCAAATGCCATCCTTTCACAGCAAATATGGCAAGAAGAGTCTTAACAGTAGTGAGCTTGGCAACCGGAGAGAAAGTATCAGTAAAATCCAATCCCTCTTGCTGAGTAAAACCCTTAGCAATAAGTCTTGCTTTATACCTCTCTACAGAACCATCTGCCTTGTATTTCACCCTATAAACCCATTTACATCCAATAGCCTTTTTGTTTGAAGGCAAAGGAGTAAGAGTCCAAGTATTATTAGAAACCAGGGCTACAATCTCAGCATCCATGGCCTCTAGCCATTTAGGATCCTTAACAGCCTCATGATAGAATCTTGGTTCAAGAATAGAGGTAATAAGAGAGCAAAAATTGGCATAAGAAGGAGAGAGATAGGAAGAATCAAGATAGTCAGAAAGAGGGTATTTTGTAATTGGATTGGCTAAGGAGGAACCTGACTTGCTGATAAGATGAGATTGAGTAGGCTCATCTATATATTACTAAAAGCTGAAGTGTAGCATTTAATGCTGCTGCTCTCACGTTACGCCACATCAGCTGCCACGTCATTCTTTTTTTTCTTTTCTTTTTTAAAATATAATTTGTCCTACAATTTTAAAATGGTTTTTACAATTTTCAGCCTATAAATGCAATCCACTACTTATTTATTTACTTCTACTATCACCCTATAATAAATCCAGCCCACTACTTATTTATTTACTTCCACTATCACCCTATAATAAATCTGTTTAATTAATCCAGCCCACCTCTTATTTATTTAGTTCTACTATCAAGCCCAACTCAAAACCTTTTCAGTTCAGTTTTAGGGTTTTGTGTGAGCCTTTTCAGCTTAAAGGAAGAGAAAAAAACAAAAACAAAAAAAAAAAACAAAATTTTGAAGCATTTCAAGCTTTAGGGTTTTTTTTTTTTTTTTTTATAATTGTTTTTAACATTTATTTTTTTAATATTTACACTTCTCCAATCTTTCTCTCTCCCTTACCATTTCATCTCTTCACTACTTCTTCAATCTTTCTCCCTCCCTTACTTTTTCATCTCCTCACTACCCTCTACATTAATATCATTCTTCCTTTTTCCCTTCATCTTCCTTTATTTTTGTTTCTTCTTATTCACACCCTCTTACTATAAATTTGTCACTATCTCTTCTATTCTATGCATAGTTTTTACTCACAAAAAAAAAAAAAAAAAAAAAGGTTCCCTCTCTCTCTCTCTCTCTCTCTCTCTCTCTCTCTCTCTCTCTAAATTTTTTGGTGGATTTTTTTTTTCTTACATCTCTACTTTAGGTTGATAATTTTTTATATTCTTTAAAACTCTATTTTGGGTAAATACGATTTAGTTTTGTTTTTTAAATTGTGATTTAATTTTGTTTTTTAAATTGTTGTTGTTGTTTTTTTTTTTTTTTTTTTTTTATTCTCTTTGATTGTTAAATGTTATCCTATTGCGTTCTAAAGAATTAAATATAGCACATAAAAATATAATATTATTCTATTACATAGCATGATTTTTTATAGTGCTCAATTTAGATATTAAACTATGAGACTTTACTAATTTTTGTTTATTTTCTAATTCTTTGTGGTGGACAAAGTACTCTTAATAATTGTATTAGAAGTACTCTATAATGCCATTTATTTAAAGAAAAGCAAAGGTTAGCCAAACGAAAATAATCGGATATGTGACAAATTTTAACTTTTGCAATTTTATTTTTATTTTTATTATTTTATAACAGTGCATGTATAGAAATTTAATTCTTAGATTTTGCTAATAATTTCTTATTTGATAATATGTTTTGGGTGGCTGAAATTATAATTTCTACAAAGAAAATAACCTTAATAGATTATCAAAAACAAAATTTTATCCTAATATTGGTTCAATTAATCATTGTTAAGTTTTATTAATTTTTTTTAGTTTACGTTTTTTTGGTGTTTTGGATTGTTCATATATTACATTTATCATTGTTCCTATAATAAATAAAAATATAATTACGAAATACATTACTCATTATTAGATTAGTTTAAATTGTAAAAAAAAAATTAATAAAATCACCATAAAAATAATTATCTCACGCAATGCGCAGGTTCGCGGCTAGTTAGTAATAATAGTGTTGCACTTGTAGTCTTACAAGTAGGAAGGGGTTTTGGTAGCCCTAGAAGACCTTTTTAAAGAAGGAAGGGAAGCATGTGGAACAACAGCATGCCCTTGATCAAGGGGCAAAGAACCAAGTTTTGCACAATCTATAATAACAGAATCTGGCAATGCAGAATCTGAGATGATTGGCAGAGAAAAGTCTAAAAATGGACTAGAAACCTAAATAGGACCAAAATCAGAAGATGGAAGACCTGGTGAAGGAATAACAAGTTCTAAAAACATGGAATCGTGTGGAGTAGCCACATTAGGACAAATGTGAGGAAGGGAAATAGAAGAGTGAGGTGAAGTGGCAGAAGAAATGAATGGGAAAGTAGTTTCATGAAAAGAAACATCCCTTGAAATGAAAATCTACCTTGTGACGAAGTTTAACAACTTGTAACCCTTAACACCATAAGGGTACCCAAGAAAAACACAAGGAATAGATCTAGGAGCAAACTTAGACCTATTGTGAGCTAATGTAGAGGCAAAGCAAAGGCATCCAAAAACTTTTAAGTGATGATTAGAAGGAATCTTGCTATAAAGCTTCTCTAAAGGAGTTTTATGGTCTAAAACAATACTAGTCAACATATTTATGATATAAACAGCTGTCAAAACACAATCTCCCCAATAACAAAATGGTATGTTAGACTAAAATTTCAATGCCCTTGCAATGTTTAGAATATGTTGATGCTTTCTTTCCATAACTGAATTCTGTTGTGGAGTAGCAACACAAGAGTGTCAATGAATAATCCCATGTTGAGCATAAAACTCTTGAGCATTGTCAATTCTAATAACTTTGATGCTGGTTTGAAATTGAGTGAATATCATTTTGCAAAATGAAATTAGTAAAGGCCTAGTTTCTATTTTAGCTTTCATGAGGTAAACCCATGTCGACCTTGTAGCATCATCTACAATAATAAGAAAGTATCTAAAGCCATCATGAGTTGCTTTAGCAAAGGGTCCCCATACATCACAATGGATTAAATCAAAAGCATGATCAGACAAGTGTTTAGAATTAGGAAAAGGCAATCTTTTATGCTTTGTAATAGACAAACAACACATTCTTTATTGAAATGAAAGGAAGATACATCAGATATACAATGATGAAGTTTGTCATCAGAAACATGTCCTAATCTAAGATGCCACAAGTAAGGCTTGGTAACAATAGGAACATGAGAAACAGAATGAACAAAGGACTGTAAAACTGACTCTAGGACAGTAGTAGCTTCTGAGATAGACTTGCAATTCTCTAAAGTTTGTAGCAGGTACAGATTGCTATGAAGCTTACCTAATCCAATCATTTTCCAACAAGTAAGGTCCTATATGAAACAATAATCGAAGAGGAAAACCAAACTGATGGTTTTTAGACCCTTTAAAACCACAATCAGATTAACCTAGGTAATTAGCCAAGTGATTACTTAGTCAAATTAACAAATCTAGGTTAACACAAATATATCATATCAATGTATAGTAGCGGAAAATAAAAAACACAATGATATGATAACCTAGGAAAGCCAAACCGGTAAAAAACCTAGGGAGGATTTAACCTAGCTATCCTCAAGGTAAAAAACAAATCCACTAGAAAGAATCGAAGTTTTACAATAGCGACTTAGACCACTAACATCCTATTTCTACCCACCAGTAGAAACTTACTGACACGACCACGTGCAAGCTCCGAGACCATGGACTCCTTCTTTCTTTAGCTTTTGCAAAACACAAATACCCACATTTGTGACTTTGAGATCCCACTCAAAGGTTTAGCAACACAAACTCTCCTGTTTGTGATTCCAAGACCACCCTTGAAGGTTTAGATCATCAGCACCTTTGATGACTAGAGAAGGCAGCAACTTCTACAACACCGGATCTTGAGATTCTTCAAGGATTAACACCGATAGAAGACATAAGAGAGCTTTTGGGTACAAAACCCTAGATCTACAAAAGAGGCACAAGATGCACTCTAATCTCTCTAAAAAACTCTCAAAACCCCACCTAGGGTTAGCTTATAATGTCCTTTAAATACTAGAAAAAAACAGCTCGCGATTTGGGCTTCAAACAGATAAGTTATGGCCTTTTTACGTTTACTGATTTTGCTGATACGCGATTTTCGATCAATCGAAAATCACTAGCATCAATCGAACCAACTAGCTTGTAACTCATTTGTTTTTATCCCGAACTTGAGTTTTTTGTCTTGGGCTTCAATGTAGACCATTCTAAACTAATGAGACTTAGTTTTTGTCATGTTTTGTCATGGTTTGCCAACATTACAAACTCAAAACCTAACAATCTCCCTTTTTGGCAATCCGTGACAAAACACACATACAACATAATGCCCATATACAATAAAATGCCCAAATACATCACAAATCCCAATCTAAGACTCCTAAATAAGAAGTTGCAAGAAGAGGTAGAAGGTCTTGATCAGAATGTACCTGTCTTTCCTGAACACTTAACAAACACATCACCACATGTGTGGAAAGAAAGACAATAATATGAAACAGAATATAAAAAAAAATTTAAAAAAAAAAGTAAATTCTAACTCTCCCCCTAAGTTGGATACATCAAAAAGTTTTTATGTTCTCCCCTTTTCAAAAAACAAATTCAACTCCCCCTAAACAAAACAAATAGGATTCCCACATATTCTCACATTTCATCTAAATCTCCCCCTTTTTGTCACGTATTGACAAAGACAACGCATTGTTGCCCAAATTAAAAAAAACATACACAACAAAGGTAAGAGAAAATAGAGAATAAAGGGAACACAAGACAATTCAACTCTATAGAAAATAGAGACAACTCCCCCTAAGAAGAGCAACAACTCCCCTATAAACAACAAATGTTAAAAAAAAACTTTTCTCCCCCTATAAAAATAGGAAAAACAAAACAAGTTTTGGGGAAAAATTTAGGAGGTGGGGAAAATAAAGACAGACAAACCAAACTTAAAAACTAAGTTGAGGATACACATAAAGAAAAATATTCTCTCTTTCAATAAATGCAAACTTGATACTATGTGACCCATAAACAGTTGCATGAGTAGAGAAAATATTTGCACATTCATTATCCATCATATCTCTTAAAAAAAAAAATTTCTGCAGTTCACAAATAAAAATAGCATATACTAAAATGTACAAAGGACTCAAAAATTAATTAATCAATTTGTAAATCATGTTGAGTACCCAATTTAGCAAAGTGTATGCATGTTATGTGTGAAACAATGAGAGATATGACTGCAAAACTGCAAGATGGAAAAAAAATCAATGTAATGCATGTGAATCCTAAACATAAATGATGCATGAAAAAATAGATTGGTCAAATACTTAAAAACTGAAAATTTTTCAGTTTCGATCGGTCGAGAAATAGGTTCGATCAATCAAAAATCTAGAAAAGTGAAATTTTGAAAAACAGTGCAAGTTAATGTAGAAACTCCTCAAAGCACATTGTGTTATGAATAAAATGCATGAGTATGAGATGAAATTTTTTTCAAAAACACTTGAATTCAACCCAGATCTTCCAAAAAGAAGATTTTCAATCAATTTGACCTTAAATTCTCAAGCTTTAAACACATTTTGCATTAAAATCAAGGAACTTTTAATCTTGGATGGCCACAACAAGATCACACACAATATAATGTACTAAGTTTAGCAAAGAGTAACTTGTGTAATGTGTGCAACTAGCAAAAGCTTGAGATATATGTGAGATGATATGTAAATAGAAATCAGTCACAATTTCTACAAAATTTATCACATAGAATTGAAAGAGACTATCACCTAAAGAGTTACATCATATAACTCCCACATCTCCTAGAAAACAAGCTTGCAATCATGTAAGTTTCTTTATTTGCCTCATAATATACACAACAATTTTATTTGATTGATTTAACATCAAGTTCAATAATGTACACACCAATTTTAACATTTAAACTGAGGCTACACCTTATGATCTTTTTGTGCATGTGCTACACTTTCTCGAGCACAAAATCTTACGATATGCACTAAGGTATTCATGATTGGCTAGTAAACAGTGGTGAGATGGTTATTTATGCCTTTCTCAAAAAGTTCAAGTCCGACAGTCAAAGGCATGTGACTTCAAGATCAAGACAAGGTAATCAAAACCATAAACATCTTTTCCACACAACATGTACTAAAAAACTCAAACTAGTAAAGTGCAATAAAAGAAGCTCATCCGAGCTAAACAAGGTACATAAACATGTTATGTAAAGATAATATGGCGAATTCTTGATTATAAATCCAAGATGTGAAATACAAAACACAAAAATCTTTTTGGTTTTTAAAACATTTTATGACCAAAAACAAAAAGCACACATTATGCTAAATGAACAATGCAAATGCAATGCATGACAGTGCTTAACTAAGCTATAGAGGGTACACAAACAAGAAATATCAATTTCTTAATTAACCCATGAGTACATGTACAAACTAGTACATACTCACACAAAATCAAAAATAGCTTAGCACTTATATAACACATTCTATTCAAGTTTCTCCACAATGTCAAGCATGTTCTAAATCAAGAGAGAGATATCATAATTCATGTAACCTCAAGAAAAATAAAACTAGACACAAAATAAAATATTTTTGTCTTTTTGAAATTTTTCAATGTTTTTGGATTTTTTTATTAAATAAAAAAACATTCTAAAAAAAAACAAAACAACCAAAAATAGAAACAAGACATGTCCACAAACAATTGAAAGAATTAAATCAGGGACAAGTCAGTAACACTCACCTTGGAGAATCTTTTCTCACCCATATAGCATGAGTCTTTGGCTTTATAGGTGAAAATCAATGTGAAACAGAGTGTATTTGAGGGATTACACCAATCTTCTGAGAAAGACTGAAATCTTGCAAATTCCTTTCATAAGCCAACAAACTTAAATTTTTCAAAATAATATGAAACAATTTATATGGACTTATGGCAGGAAAATATCATCACAAATCCTAGACTGAAACACTGAATGCTTAAATTTCAATTTATGACAATTAGGACGAATGTGACTGGAGACACCACAAAAGTGACAAACAAGAACAAATTTAGGAACATCAGTATTCCTAACAACAAATCTAGTCTCAGATTTTGGTTTTTGCCTCAACAAAGAACAATTTGGTCTAATATGACCAACACTACAAAGGTGACAGGTAGGCACAAAAATAGATTTATTATGCTCTCTAACAGTAGGTTTAGACATAGGTTTGGAAACTTCAGCGTCTACATCAGAACTTTTACCTTTGTCTAACCTAGCAAAATAAGCCTTTTTCTTTATTATTCCTCTTAAAAGGAGGGATATAAACTTTCTCAATTTTAGACTTAAGAGATACAGAAACACTTATGTTAATAACAGCAAGCTTGGTACTAGTCAAATTTTCAATTTTAGCTTTAGATTCAACTAACTCTTGTTCCAAGCTTTTCATCTTCTCATCTTGAAAGGAAATTTGATTTCTCAAAAATTCATTCTTTTTATTAGATTCATCTAATCTAACAACCAATTCCTCTTTTTCAAGATTAGCCAATTTTAACTCTTCCTTGAATTTCTTAGCAATTTTCATAGATTTCAATAATTCCTTACGAAGAGTTTCACAGGCATCAATAAAATCAACAGAAGCATGAGCAAAAACATGATCAGAAGGACACTTCAAATTATCCATGACAACAAGGGTCAAGGATCAGCTCTTAGATCAAAAGATCTAAAACAAAAGAGCAACCCACGCTAATACCACTTGATAGTTTTTAGACCCCTTAAAACCACAATCAGATTAACCTAGGTAATTAGCCAAGTGATTACTTAGTCAAATTAACAAATCTAGGTTAACACAAATATATCATATCAATGTATAGTAGCGGAAAATAAAAAAACACAATGATATGATAACCTAGAAAAACCAAACCGGTAAAAAACCTAGGGAGGATTTAACCTAGCTATCCTCAAGGTAAAAAACAAATCCACTAGAAAGAATCGAAGTTTTACAATAGCGACTTAGACCACTAACATCCTATTGCTACCCACCAGTAGAAACTTACTAACACGACCATGTGCAAGCTCCAAGACCATGGACTCCTTCTTTCTTTAGCCTTTGCAAAACACAAATACTCACGTTCGTGACTTTGAGATCCCACTCAAAGGTTTAGCAACACAAACTCTCCTGTTTGTGACTCCAAGACCACCCTTGAAGGTTTAGATTATTAGCACCTTTGATGACTAGAAAAGGCAGCAACTTCTACAACACCGGATCTTGAGATTCTTCAAGGAATAACACCGGTAGAAGACATAAGAGAGCTTTTGGGTACAGAACCCTAGATCTACAAAAGAGGCACAAGATGCACTCTAATCTCTCTAAAAAACTCTCAAAACCCCACCTAGGGTTAGCTTATAATGTCCTTTAAATACTAGAAAAAAACAACTCGCGATTTGGGTTTCAAACAGATAAGTTATGGCCTTTTTACGTTTGCTAATTTTACTGATATGCAATTTTCGATCAATCAAAAATCACTAGCATCAATCGTGTATCAATCGAACCAACCAGCTTGTAACTCATTTGTTTTTATCTCAAACTTGAGTTTTTTGTCTTGGGCTTCAATGTAGTCCATTCTAAACTAATGAGACTTAGTTTTTGTCATGTTTTTTCATGGTTTGCCAACATTACAAACTCAAAGCCTAACACAAACAACATGACAAGGACTTGGTTAATTTGCTTACTGAAATCAGATTGAAAGTAAAGGTTGGGACACAAATCACATCCTCAAGAATTAAGGTTAAAGTGACTTGAACTATGCCTATGTGTATGACAAGAATCTTTTCACCATTAGGCAAATGCACAAAAGAAGAGATTGAACTAGTAATCTTAGTAAACAATGAAGTGGAATGGATAATATGGTCAGTGGCCCCTGTATCAAGAACCCAAGTTTCCTCATTGTAAGCTGTTTTTTTTTTTTTTGGAAGGATTTTTCAGTAAAAACAGAATTCTTTAAATTAAGACAAACAGAATCCTAGAAAGAGGCACAAGAAATACCTGAGAGAGCTAAATTTGCTGAGTGAATAGCATCATTGGTGCCAGAAGAAGATGCATGAGAACTCAGCATTGACAACAGCTGCTAGCATTGTTCAAATGTGAAAGGGAAAGATCCTGACTATGATGTAGCCTCAGATTGACTAGGTTCACCATCAAGAGTCACTTGATTAGCCATAGACACCTTGCCCTTTTGCTTGTAACCTGGTGGAAATCCAACTAGTTTGTAGCACTTCTCCATGAAATGACCAACTTTGCCACAATGACTGCATACAGGTCTACCCTTTCCTTTTATGCTCTTCCCAGCTTGATTGAACCCTTGAGTCTTGACTGCAAGGGCAGTTAAATCAACTAAAGTTCATCCATTGAAACCTAAAGCCCTCTGCCTTTCCTTTTGTATCACCAAAGAGAAAGCCTTGTCAATTGAGGGATTTGGCTCCATCATCAGAATCTAAGTTCTGACTTGTAAATAGACTTAATTCAAGCCATTAAGGAATTGCATCAAGGAATCTTGATGATGAAAGGATGTGATCTTGTCATTCACTCCACAGACAAATTTACTACAAGAACAACATGGTAAAGGCCTGAGATTAAGCAATTGATCCCAAGAAGCTTGAAGATCAGTGAAGAAAGTAGTCACTGTTGCATCTCCTTGTATAATTGTTGAAATCAGTTTCTGAAGCTGTGAAATCCGTGGACCATTAGCTTGTGAGAAACGATTCCTAAGTGAATTCCAAACCTCCATTGCAGTGTTTCTGTAAATCACACTTGCAATGATGTGAGGAGATATTGAATTCAAGATCCATGAAGAAATCATGGAATTGTTCTTTGACCAGGCAATCTTTTCCAGAGGAGTAATTGCCATGGAAGCTGTTATGGAACCATCCACAAAGCCTAGCTTGCTCTTCACATCCAATGCCATCTGCATAGCCCTAGCCTAATTAGGGTAATTGTCTTCTGTCAAGAGCTGAGTGACAAGAATTGCACTAGGTGACTCTACATAATGCAAGAAAAAAGGACTTCTCGAATCCTCCATTGGAGAAAGCTCACGATGAGCAGTGGATTGAGAAGAAGAAGATTGCGAAGCTTGATCTTGGTTCACCATTGACAAAAGCACAAAGCTCTGATACCATATAAGAAAATAGAGAGCTAGGAAAGAGAGGAATTGATAACAAGCTAGAGAGAAGACCAAGATTGAAGAAATTTTCTATTAATTGCATTAATTAAGAACTGTGAATACAAGAGGTATTTATATACCAGAACAATCACCAGACTAGATAACCTACAACTAACTAATCCCACATTATACGGATCTACTTACTTACAACCAATCAGGACATTACACATGTCTATATATACATTACATTGTAAACTACAAGTCGTATTAATCATGATTGTCATATATCAATCCCAAATGCGAAGCTTCCATTACTCTGTTCTGATGCTCTGCCTCTCTGCCTGAGCCAACTTCTCCAACTAGGCTTCATCTTCATTGGCTTAAGCCACTCGAATCTTCTTTCTTCTTCTGTTTGTGATCTTTGCAGTCAACATTATTTTGATACATGCAAACCAAAAAGGTAAATGTTGAACATCCAAAAATCTACGAATTATTTCAAAGCAAAAAATTAGCGTCCATCACCATAAAAAAAGTTGAGAAATGGCCTTGGCCTGTACCTCAATCTTGCAAAATTTTGTTAGTGTTAATGACTTAAAGCCTTTAAAACTCGGCCACCAGATAAGCTTTCAGTAGATCCCAAATTGAATTGGGTAATGTGAGGATCAGTTTTGAGCTCCTTCAAAATTTAAGCTTTTGTTTCTTCTGCTCTGAGGTAAGGGAATTTAAAAAAAAACACCCGAAAGGTCGTTACACGATTTTAAAGCTTATATTGCTCTAACTTGCTTTAAAAAGAACATTATAAACGGATAGTCATCTTTTATGCAATAAAACTAGTGGATATGCAATATTACATTTAAACCAAGGGCAGAGCTAGAGGGGTCACGCAGGGGGCAACTGCCCTCCCAGCCCACCCAAAAATTAATAGGAATTTATAATACATCAGCTTGGACTATCATCCTTAACCTAGGAGGAATTTTATCTTACCAAAAGCTCTACTCACTCACACTTACACTCTGTTTGTTTCGATGGAAAATTTTGAGTAAAAATAGTTTTCTGTATTTTCCAGTATTTGGTAGCATCAGAAAAAATGAGTCAAAAGAAAACTATCTTTAGTCAACAGAAAAAGTATAGCTTATTTTTAAAGATTGTTTTCCATACAAAGTGTAAGTATGTTGTGTGGATATCTTATAGTGGCTTGGGCAACAGGGTTTTAACCTTGACATTTGCATTTCTCTATGCCCTTCTCACAAATAGAGTATTGCTTGTTGACCAAGGAATGGATATGGCTGATCTTTTTTGTGAGCCATTTCCAGAAAAATCATGGCTTTTGCCTGTTGACTTCCCCCTCAAAGAGACATTTAACATCCTTAGTCAGAAGTTTCCTCATTCTTATGGGAACATGTTGAAGAAGAACATCTTAAATACTTCAACAGTATCGCTACCATCATATTTGTATCTCCATCTAGCACATGATTATGATGATCATGATAAGCTCTTTTTATGTGATCAAGATCAAACTCTTCTCAGTAGAGTTCCTTGGTTGATAATGAAATCAGATCTATACTTTGTCCCATCTCTCTTCTTGAGCCCTCTTTTGAGCAAGAACTAAGCAAATTATTCCCACAGAAAGATACTATTTTCCACCACTTAGGCCGCTATCTTTTCCACCCCTCAAATCATGTATGGGGACTAATAACAAGGTACTATCAAGCCTACTTAGCTAAAGCAGATGAGAGGATTGGAATTCAAATAAGAAATTTTGATACAGGACCTGGTCCTTTCCAATATGTGATGGATCAAGTTTTAGATTATACACTAAAGTATAAAGTGTTGCCACAAGTAGATAGGAAGAGAACTATTGTTACCCAATCAGAAAAGGCAAACTTGAAAGCTATCCTTATAACGTCTTTGAGTTCTGGGTACTTTGAGAACATAAGAAACATGTACTGGGAACACCCAACAGTGAATGGAGACGTGGTTGAGGTTTTCCAACCAAGCGAAGAACAATTTCAACATAAAGAGAACAAGTTGCACAACAACAAGGCATGGGCAGAAATGTATCTCCTCAGCTTAACTGATGTCTTGGTTACAAGTGCATGGTCAACATTTGGTTATATAGCTCAAGGTCTTGGAGGTTTAAAGCCATGGATTCTCTACAAGTCTGATAATCAAACGACCCCTAATCCACCTTGTCGTTAGGCCATGTCAATGGAGCCTTGTTTTCATGCTCCCCCATTTTATGATTGCAAGACAAAGAAAGGAACTGATAATGGTGCACTTGTTCCCCATGTGAGACATTGTGAAGATATGAGCTGGGGCTTAAAACTAGTTGATAATCCTGATGAGTTGCAGGCTTTTACAATTCATTATTTGTGCCAATGGGCTTCTAGTTCGATGGTGCCTAACCCCTCCCATGTATCCCGTATCACGAATTTGACTTGCCATCAAGAGCCTTGTAGCTCAACTAATAGGCACATCTTGGTGTTTTGAATGAAGACATCCAGGTTCAAATCTTCCCACCCCCAATTATCAAATTATCAACAAAAAAGAAACTTTTTCCCTTAAAGATTTTGAAAACAACTAGTATCCATCCTTTATTTATTTATTTATTTTGTTTTATAGGTGGCCGATTCTGATTGTAGAAGATCTATTGTTGATTTCAAAAACAATTGGAACTAAGGCTTGGTCGTTGCTCTATGTAATTGATGTATAATAGTTGTATTCCAATTGTATTTGACAAATAATGCCTCCACAAAATATTCAAGTATACTAATATTGTCTTCTTAAAAAAAAGTATTCTAACATCGGAAGCAAACGACCATGAGATATGGTTAATTAACAAATTACCATCCTAATTCCTAAGTACCTTCTTATTTTATAGCGAGTCATTCTATGTACCTATATTATTTCCTAGCTGTCTCATCCAAAATAGAACAATATCTTGCCTTGCAATTAGTACTCCACCCTTGACAACTTAATGCATCACGTTGTTAATTGCTATGGATGCTTTACGATAGTGAAATTTGGAAAGCAATTCTTCAAGCCATATAGAAAATTTCACGTGAATGGAACTAATGGGAATGCTGATACATGGAGGTTTGATTTTAAATATAATAACTTGTACAATTGCTTTTCCTTCTTAATATTTTAAAACTAAAGTTTTTCATGCACCAAGAACAACAGTGTCAGAAAATGAAAACCTGCATATTGTTTGGCTGTTTCGCACCTAGAACCATGTATGGCCCGACTATTTGGCCTTTCAAGAAATGTTCAAAAAAATAATTATTCATGTCTCATACTCTATCAAAGTTTAGATCAAATCCACAAAACCCAAACTTTCTTAAGAACTGACAATGTTAGATCTGCTCTCCTCATGTACAATCACAGGAAATTATAAATTATAGAGTTAGGAAATGAACAATTACCAGAAAACTGTAAAATAAAAAAATAAAAAATAAAAAAATTGTTGGAGGTGGCTATAGAAGCAATCGACCCAACTACAAAAACTCAACCATAGAAGCAATCGACCCAACTGCAAGAACAATATTATGTTTGTTTTTAAATTTTATAAAACCTAACTTTTAGATCTTTTTTATCTTGATTTTTTTAGTTTTTAATGTTTTGAGAGGAGAGAGATATAAAAGGGTAGCAAAAATACAAATTTACCCATATATTTAACAAATGTGAGTAACAGGAGACTAATGAACCTTACCTCAAGTGGGTAAAGTGACACTTTTCAAACCACAGATAGGCAAAGTGACTTCGAGTCAAATCACAGGTTGGTTTAGTGTAATTCCCCCTTTATATTACAAGCAACTTGAGCTTCCTAAACTCGATTTCCACGTGGACTTTTAAATTATAAAATACCATATTAACCTCTACCACCATGTCACATTTTTTTGGAACTCAATTTTCATAAACTCGAGTTCTATGTAAAACTCAAACTTCATGAACTCAAGTTTCAAAATAGTGGTATATTGCTAAATATTTCTCAAATAGTAGTAGAATGTTAAATATTTTGTCCAAAGATGGTATTTGGCCATTTAGACCCCAAATTGGAAACTAAGGTAAACTTTAGTGAGCAATTGCATCATTTTAGTAGATTGCCTACTTTAGAAAAACTACATAAATGGTCCCTATCCTTTACATCATATTTCAATTTAGTCCCTAACCTTTCAATTGTGTCAATTTGGTCCCTAACCTTTTAGTGTCGTGTCAACTTAGTCCCTGCCGTTATCTCATAGATGGAGAAATCTGACGTGTCAAACGACCTAATTTTTTATTTCCACGTCAATGGACACAAGTCCTGCCACGTTAGTTTTTTTTTTTTTTTTTAACCCAAATTAATTTAACCCAAATCATTTTTTTTTTTTTTTGATAAGAAAATTTGCAGATTTTATTAAACAGGGGCAGGCCCTCCTTCCGACGGTGCGTTCTCTCTTCCGCCAACACCCTCTCTACTTCGGCAACGCCTTCTCTCTCTTCCGGTAGCGCCTTCTCTACTCCGGCAGTGCTTTCTCTATTCTAGCAGCATCAGGTGTGTCTCTTTCTATCTCACGATTTCTCTTTCTCTCATCCTTACTTCATGAGATAACAGCAGTGGAGATTTTTATGTCTTTTTTTACTTGATTTTTATGCTCAATCTTGCATCAGTGGAGATTGGCCCTATGGATGTTGCAATGCAGAAACTCCATTTTTTAACCCTTTAACTTTGTTATAGTCACAGCTCAAAAAAAAAAAAAAAAAAAAAAAAAAAAAAAAAAACTTTGTTATAATCCAGTGTGAAACTGTTTGAGACCATTTCTACCTTAAATTGTTGGACCCACTTGTAGTAAACAAGTGAGTTTGTTTATTATATATTAGGCTTAATTTCAATACAGGGTAATAGTAATTTTAAGCTTTTATTATGTTTTTCTTGAGATTTTGGTGGTGTAAGAGTAATTTTAGACAGTCCTTAACTTGGGTGTAGGGGAAGTTTTTCTTAGCACTTCAACAAACACTTTATTTTGCAGGTGGTAGCCCTTTCCATTTGTAAGTGAATGATTGTATTGATAAATGAACATCAGGGATTTATATATGTGTGTGTGTGTGTGTGTTAATATTAGATTCTATGTGAAGACATTATTTTCTATTGCAGACCATGGATTTTTAGATTTTCTTTACTTTTGAATTATTCAAAGAGTTGTGTCAAACACTTTATTTTGCAGGGAAATGCTAGAAGGCTACTTGACAAACATTTGATGAGAATAGCCACTAAAATTTTCAAAATTAGGACTTGCCTAGATACTTTGGTGTTTAATATTTTTGCTATTGGTGACTTATTCTCAATCTGTCATCAATCATAAGTTTTAGATGATGATTTCGTATGATACTTTTGTTTGGAGCTCATATTCTTTGACTGTTTCTTTTATGTTATTGTGGGTTTTTTTGTGGCTATTCATTTGAAACTAATTGTAATTTATTTTACAAATGTCTTCAAGTACCTCATATGGAGGCTCATATGGAGGCTTGCAGCACAATGATGTTAACTTAAAGGCTAACTAATGTAATAGTTTCAAATGATGTAATTTTGAGTTTGTAATAGATACTACGATGTAATTTTAGTTTGCAATCATCCAAACTCAAAATGACACTAAACAAAAATATCCATTCAAGCACATTGGCAATCTTCCATATTTTTTGGCATTAAGAAGTACCAAACTGCAAAGACAATAAGGAAAATAATGGACACAATACATAAAAAACTGGGCATCATAAAATGACACTAACAATAACATCCATTCAAACCTGTTGGTAATCATCTAGAGTACTCAATAGTATCAAATTACATGACATATCAAACTTTTCAATACACAACATAACTTAAAATGAACATCCAAAGTGCATGAACAAACTGGTAGTTGACTTAAAACATGAATCCATAATAGAATAGAAGTCAAAACAAATAAAAATTCCAACTGATCTTTAAAATGAATATAAATAAAAATTAGCCACGACTTCCTTCCTTTCCTTTTTTGCTTTGTCCCCTAAATGATGGTGGTGCATGAATTGATTCCTGACTGCCAAGTATGTTGAATGTCTCCCTATACCTTGCAATTTGACTAGCAGCCATCAGTGTTTCTTTGGTTAGAGAAGTGTTTCCTTTCCATGAAGGAGGTGGACCCCATAATCCTGGAAGTGGTACATTGCTAACGCAAGGCTTTATTTTCCCCCTTGGCGTATCAATTGCTTTTCTCCTAGGCCTCTTCGACTTTTTACCTTATGGTAGTGGAACAAATGGACCATTTTCAGCATTGGTAAACGTCCTAGCTATTGCGGAGGTCACTCTTGTAGCTATTGCATTTGCAGCTAATTGTGTATTTGCACCACCTTCAGAATGTGCTTGTGCACTTGCAGTTGACCATGGTGGTATTATTGGTTGTAAAGGTTGATTTTCATATGCACCAGCACTTGCACTTGCACCAGCACCAGCACTTGCACTTGCACTTGCACTTGTACCCTCTCCCTAGCAAAGCAATAAGAGACAATTATCACAGTAGTAAAGCATAAAATGAAAATTACTATAGCATAGTTTGAATTTTTTTTTTAAAGACTGTAAGAATGACAAATATCACTTTTATGTAGTAACTAAACTTATACCGTAGTAGGCTGTGTGAAATTACTCTGTTGTTGACTTGTAGGCTGCCTTTGATTGCCACCAACTTTTCCTTTGCATGTCCTCTTGTTATGACCAACCTCTTTACAATATTGACACTTCAAGCTCACCATCCTCCAAGCTCACCATAGGCATCCTATACCACAGGCCTAAGCCCACCATCCTCCAAGCTCACCATAGGCATCCTATACCACAACCTACCATAACTCATATACCCCAACTTCTCAACCATATTTCTCAATTCTTGGGCAGACCAACAATCTTGTTCATTACCATCAAAATAATTTATAGCAATCCCCTCATACCTAATTGGATCGCTCAAAAATTTCCCACCATGATGAACTTCCACAGAAAATTCATCCATTCTTGCAAAAAAAAAAAAACAAACAAACAAAATATGATACATAAACAATATTATTTTTCACTAGTACCAATTAGGCTTTTATGCACTTCTTTTATTTCATTAAAGGGAGAAAAAGAAAAATACAAATTTAATCTTTTGTTATCATTCTTAGAAACAGGTCCTCATTCTTAGCGTTTTCCAAACTCAGCTTTTTTGTTTTTAATGGGTCTCGTGCACTTTTCACAGGACCCACAAACTACTTTTTTCAACAAAAACAACTTTAAAACTGGGCCATACAGTACTATTCACATATTTAAAAATTATTTTATTACTGTGTTTTCAGTTTTCAACAATAAGTAATACCAAAACAGACCCTATTTATAAAGAATGAAGTGTCAACTTGACCATCTCCATGTCTTGACTCTTTTATTGAATTTTCTATGTGAATCTGGTACCTTTTGAATCAAATGACTTATCATGCAAAGGTTCATTTGAATGTGTTTGTCTGTATGTGTATATTACTACAAGTGGGTCCTACCATTTAAGGTAGAAATGGTCCCAAACAGATTCACAGTGGACTATAGCGGAGTTAAAGGGTTAAAAAAAAATTGGAGTTTCTACATTGCAACAACCATACAGCCAATCTCCACTGATGCGAGATTGAGCATAAAAAATTAGTAAGAAAAGAGTATAAAAATACAGGGGAGCCAAAGGTATAAAAATAAGAGCAAGAAAAGACTAAATCACGATATAAAGTAAGACACAAAGGTTGAGCCAAATTGATCGAGGGAGCCAAACATGAAGTAAGGATGAGTGATAGAGAGAGAGAAAGCGCGAGATAAAGAGACAGACCTGGGCTTGCTGGAGTAGAGAAGGTGCCACCGGAAGAAGGAAGGCACCGCTGGAAGAAGGAGCCGCCACCCTCACCATTAGGGATTTTGGATTTTAGGGAGATGTGTGTTTTAGAATTAATTTGGGTCTGCCCTTGTTTAATAAAATCTGCAAATTTTCTTATCAAACCAAAAAAAATAAAAAATTTGATTTGGGTTAAATTAATTTGGGTTAAAAAAAAAAAAAAAAAACTAATGTGAAAAGACATGTGTCCGTTGATGTGGTAATAAAAATTAGGCCATTTGACACGTCAGATTTTTCCATCCATGAGATAACGGCAGAGACTAAGTTAACACGATACTAAAAGGTTAGGGACCAAATTGACACAAGTGAAAGGTTAGGGACTAAATTGAAATATGGTGTAAAAGATAGGGACCATTTATGTAGTTTACCCAAAAAGAATTAAAGTTTTTTTTTTTAATTTTAAAGTATTACTTTTTTTTTTTTTTTTTTTGGAGAAACAAACACACACAAGGGAAAGGAAAATGAGTTTTAACATAAAGGCACACCACAACTCCACTCAAAAGCCTAATAAAGAAAAGAAAAGCTGTCAAGTTATCCAATTGGAACAATTCCATTATTTCAATCAACAATACAAGGAAAAATATTAAAACGAAAGATTGTGGACTTCTTGATGATTTTTGTATCCTACTTATTTATTTATTTATTTTTTTGGCTGAGAGTATCCTACTTATTGTTTTACTTTTGCTATTAGCCAGTGCATATATGCCTATGCAGTTATGAGTATCAAAAAATGCTTATGTGGTTATATGCCGTCAATGTCAATTTTCAATTAATATCACCTAATACTAATAGGCTTCATTGAAAGATTTATTTCAACAGAAAACAAGGAGATCAAATCATATTTTCGAAATCAAGTCATATTTTCGGAGTAATTAATTATTCAGAAGTAACTGCTATAAATTGAAACTCTATAAATTAAAAAAAAAAAAAAAAAAATCATAGGAATGGTACTCATAACTAATTTCTTTTTATTTTTTTCTTTTAGAAAGGTATATTCATGACTAATTAAATCAGCCGTTATCACCTAAACAAGAAGTCCATCTTTGCAGTTATCTTAGGGAGTGTTTGTTTGCAGTTATCTTACGTGTTAGCTGTTTCTTTTCTTTTTTTTTTTCTTTTTTTTTTTATAGTTTTTTTGTCCTTTTCCTTTTTCTAATCTCCTTTAGTTTTCTTTTTGTCGTTTTCCTCTTTTTTTTTTCTTTTTTTTTTTGTCCTTCTCTGTACACTTTTGGTGCTTTTATTCTTTTGTTCATTTGTATTTTTTTTTTCTTATTTGTTATTTTTTTATCAATTAGGGGCATGAAAGTAAATTTATACAAACTATATTTTTTATTCCTCCATTTTTTACTCTCAAAACAAACATCATGATGGAAAACTAAAAACTTTTCTATTCTCTCTTTATTTTCTATCCTCCTACTTTCATTCCTCCAACCAAACGGACCATTTAAAGAAAAGGAAAAAAAAATGGGACCGTTCTATAATAGGTCTGCTGCAATTACATTTAACAATTGCTCCTTGCAATTCACTCCAATTCTCTCACAACTTTTTTTTACTTTTATTCATTTTTTATATTTAATGATTGAAATTATATTGTTTTTTCAACTTTAAAACTCAATTCCTCCAACAGACAGTGGGGGTGGGAGTAGAGAAAGTATACAATGTTCCAATAAATGAGTGATCAAAATAACCACATTAGCCTGTTGCACTGGACCAAAGCAAAAGACAATTTTATCCTTAAAAATTTCAAACCGGCGCCACTTTCTTCACACTTTACTAAACTTGAAATTGCAAATGTCTCTGTTTGTCTCAAATGCTCCCTCTCCTTTCGCTCTCTCTCACCCCGGACCTCATTGCCAAATACAGCCATTGCCGTGCTTCGTTGGTCTAGCGAGATCGGAATTTGTATCCTCTGAAAACCTTGAAAATCATCTTTATTCTATTTCTAGCGTCATCGTCAGAACCCGCACCACTTTCTTAGTCACCGATTCCGACACTCAACGACGCAAAGGGGTAATTTTTCCTTTTTATCTGCTTCTTTTCAATACCTTTTCACATCTTCTTTTTATTTACTTGCAAACTACTGCTGGGAGGCGTATCTGAGTGTGGAAAGGAGACAAAATTTTCAGTTTCTTTTTATTTCTTTGCAACTATAGATGGGGTTTTTTCACTTATCACCACACAAAATAATGCAAAGGCTCATTTTAGCGTGGAAAGGAGATAGATAGGAATACTAGAACTTGAAACTTGTTGTATATGTGATAGCCTAAACAGGAAGTTTATTTTTGATATATATCCCAATTTTGTGAAACAAAGAGTTTAAGAAACTCATCTGGATACTGAAACTGATCTGTCTCTCTTTGAATTTGGCATTGGTGCAGGGATGTGATGCCTTTGTTCTATTTGGTTTGTTGAAGGAATTGATTCCAATAGTTAGTCCCTTTCTAAAAGTCTCCACTAAGGGTATTCAATCTAGCTCTTCCTTTGTCTTTTTTTAGTTTAAGTCTCTAGTTGTGTAATTATGGAAAACTATGAGTTTTGTCTATTCAAGTTGTTCATTCAATATTCTTTTTCATGATTAGGCTAAGACTAGTAACGGATTTTTCAGAAAATGCTCTTGATACAGTTGGTGACAATGAAAAAAAGTGAAAATCATGAAATATAATATTGGGTAAATACTATGAAATTGAACTTGGAATGCTAGTGAGTTCCTAAGGAGAAGCATATAACCTTTATAATAAATATGCTTTAAACAAGGGGTTTGGCATTCGAAAAGGGGAGATGGTGGATCAAAATTAGATTGTGACTGTTTTGAGAATGCTATTTTTTATACCACTTATTGAACTAATAGGTATAACTTAATATGTGCACCATTTGTGGGAATCAACTGTCATTGGAACAATGTTTTATTTGGTTGTGCCTTGTTAACAGATGAGACTATTGAGAAGAATTGGAAAAGATGAGAAGAAGTGTAAAATATGCAACTAGTTCACTAGCTCCGCAAGCTAGTTCTATGAGACATGGAATGTTCAAAATTACTATTTTAATCTCTCTTTTTTTCTTAGCTTTGCTTGTTAAGTTAAACCATTTGCTACTATTTCCTCTTTTTCTTAGGAGATATTCAATCATCATTATTTTCCCTAGAGTTGTTTATTGCTTATCCCATGTTTAGTTATACATGAATACTTCAAGAAAGTACCTTAATGTCACACATGAGCTAGGTACAATATGTTACTTTATAAACTTTTTACATTAGGAAGAAAAAAAAAAGGCCCTTTAACATATACATTTTTTTTTTCCAAGGCCTTACCACAAGATTCTGAAGAATGATGGAGAACGTTTTTGGACAGTTTTTTGGAATAGCAAACTGCACAGATGTATGCACAACTAGTGGACAATATTTTTGGGTAACATATTCGACTTGGACAGTTTTTTGGATGGCATATCTAACAATTTGGACAATTGATACCTTTTGTAACAACTCTTTTGGATACATTTTGTAACTAATGTGGCTAGACAAAAATGTTAGATTCTATATGAAAATGATGAATATTTTTAAATGTAATAAGTTCATTTCTATACATGCATCTTTGACTAAGACAATTGTGGATGAAGGCCGTAAAATTCATTAAGGGAGAGGCTAATAATTTTGGAGGGTGATTACAGTTCCTCCAATCTAAACAATTTGCAAATAGTCTTGGAGATGACTTTGGAGTTCTCATTTTCTTTTGCTAAAAATTAACCTTACAAAGGACTTTTGTTCAAAATGAGCAAAATTTAATTGTATTAAGATGAACTAAATACATTGATGTGCTCTCTAATTTGTGTTGCCAAAATGTTTAGCCATTCAATCTTCAATTTTTCTCAAATCCAACAATTATGATCAATTTACAAAACAATTTAATACATCAAATTTGAATTTGAGCTTTATGAGTAAATTGTTGTGCAATCATAAAATTCTGCTTAAAACCAGTTCAGTCTTTACTTCAGAATTTTCTTTCACCTTTGGGTGAGGTCCACCTCTATATATAATGATGAAAACTCAAGCATGCTTTATTGTATCCTAATTGGCTTGAAGATAATAGTTGCAATTACAAACTTGTAAACAATATCTCAGCGAAAAACAAACTTGAAAACAATATAATTGTTCACTATTCATATATGAAAGTTGTATGACAAACATGAAATGAAACAATCTACTTATAAGACTTTTTTCTTAAATTATGGCTCTCAAAACAACTTGCGATCATACAATTGCCTTAGTAGAAGACCTCAAATGTCTTCTTTTCTCAACATTCATAAATATAGATAGTGAGACAATTTGCAAATCACATCTTCCATCAATAACCCAGCATAAGCTACTTGATATTCTCTTTCAATGTTTTACAGCATTTAAGCTCCAGCCTTGGTGATTTATCTGTGCAAAAAAGAAGAAGGCACTCACATAAGAATAAGAAATTAAAGTACCTAACACAATCATATGCATTAAACAGTACTAGTAATTGCAGCGTAAAATACAAAAAAATATATGAATAGCTTTGCCACTACAAATTTCCAACAAATCTGATGGTATCAAAAACAAATTCAAAGAAAGAAAATGGAATTTCATTCACTCATTTTGGGAATAATTAACCCAAAACTTTTACTAAATGAAATGTATAAATTCAGTAAATCGAAAATGATATCCACCAATGAAACAGTCATGAAAGAAAATGGTAATAGCTGTGTAGTAAGTATCACCAGCAACAATGACATCAGATCAGTCTGATGCGATATTTTTGAAACTGATGTCACTTGTTTATCGTTTATTGGGTGGAAAACGCTAAAATAAATGTTGAGTTGGCATAATATAATATTTTCTTGTTGAAGCGAGGGAATAGTTATCCGAAGAAAACGTATGCCCTTACGCCAGCATTAAGCATTTCGATAATTAAGAAAGAGTAGTGGGACCATATGATATGATATATATATATATTCCTATCTTCTTCTTCTTCTTCTTCTTATACCGCTTGGCTAAAAGGCTGCAACAAGCAGTATTAGAAGTTGATTGTTGAAGAAAAAAAAGCAGAAGCAAAGAATTAATAATGGGTGGAAGAGTAGAGAGAATAAAGCTGGGTTCTCAGGGACTGGAGGTGTCTGCACAAGGCTTAGGGTGCATGGGAATGTCCGCCGCCTACGGTCCTCCAAAGCCTGATGAAGACATGATCTCTCTCATCCATCATGCCATCCACACTGGTGTCACCTTCCTCGACACCTCCGACATCTATGGCCCCTTCACCAATGAAATCCTCCTTGGAAAGGTACTAATTTTAAATGTTGTACGTGTTCCTACTACTTTCCTAGCTTATTTTCCATTAATTTTGCGTGGGTGGTTGGTTGCTACAGGCTTTGAAGGGAGGGGTAAGAGAGAAGGTGGAATTGGCAACAAAGTTTGGTGCTAGCTTTGCGGATGGGAAGATGGAGATCCGTGGCGATCCAGGGTATGTGAGAGCAGCTTGTGAGGCCAGTTTGAAGCGCCTCAATATTGATTGTATTGATCTCTACTATCAGCATCGTGTTGACACCCGCGTTCCCATTGAAGTCACGGTTAGTTAATTCATATCAGATTCAGATACATCAAGTCTTAAGTGGTAGTAGTCTTGTGCTTTTTTAATGTCCCCTGAAATTGATGGCTGGAACTGGAATATACATTTTTTAACTCTCACAACCTTATCTTAATGTATCTGTAACTAACTTCCACACAATAAAGACCATTGTATTTCTATAAAAATAAAAATAGGGGAGAGACTATTTAGTTCTAAGTGTTTGTAAGCATTATTATATTATACAATCTTTGTTCCCAAATTCTCTAGTGTAGTGTGCTTTTTTCCTTTCAAAGTTCTTTCTAGCTTACAAGGATCACTCCATTTTTAGATAAAGTAATGTAGTAAAGCCTAAGTTGAGGCAAATGTCTATGGCGGCAGGGTTGGCTTATTAATTGCAATGTCATGGCATGTCGCAATCGATCTCCTTATTTTTTCCTGTTTATGTTCTCTTCTTGGTTTCAACTCATGATCTTTGTTAGCATGTATTTCTTCAATTTTAAGTGTTAATCTAACTCTTTTGCTTTGTAAATTTTTGTTCAATTGGATTTTTCCAAACAATAGCTGGTAGAAATAGAGTGTATGCATTCAATTCAGAAATAGAACCAGAAATGTTGGCAGTAGAGAAATCCCCTTTTACAGAAATTTAGCCTATTATCTTTTCTCTTTTTCATTGTCTATTTCCTGATAATTATTTGAACAACATGAGCAGAATCTGTGCGGATTCCATTTAGAGTCGAGCTGATTTTGTCTTCCGATTTTAAAAGTCCCCGTTGGAGTCATATCCTGTCGCAGTGAAATGCCATATTAAGATTTGACTAAAGCTCCAAGATTTAAAGAATGTCATTCAGAAAAAAGAGTGCAGGATATTTAGCCACACTTTGTTACACTCTCCTTTTTGTAGTTTCCTCTCTCAGGAACACTATTATAAGCCTTTTTACTTTCATATTTTTTAAACATGAACATTGTCTGGACTTCCTTCTCCGTTCTATACTTGTGGTGCCAAAAAAGTATCACGTGCCTCTTTTGCTCATTCATATTGGAAGAACTGAAACCTTCTTTAACATTTCCATTATAGTTTAGAGTATTGGAAGAAGATCATGTTCCTGAATGACAACAAAAGCAAACCAAATTAGGAACTCCTCATTTTCTCCTTTATTCTACTTCAATCAATTCAACTGAGTGAGGGAATCAAACTAATGATTTTTATTTTTTTTTAATTGATTGAACTGAATATTGAATTAATGCGGGAATCAACTAACGCTTTTGTTTTGATGAACTCATTTTCACTTTTCTATATAATGTATTTCATACAACTTCACCCCATCCCCCCATTCTTATCTGTATCTCCACATCCCTAATATTTTGGACTGCATCCTAGGCAAATTCAAGAAATCAATATTCTGAATTCATTTTTATATTTAATATATATTTTTAGTGACTTCACATTTCCTTTCGGGGAGAGAGAGAGTCAAAGGCACCATGTTTTACTTGTGCCCCTTTTGAAGGATTAATGAGCATTGTTGTGAAGGCGTCATATTTTGACATATGATGACTATCAATATGCATATTTAAATTTAGCTTCATGCTTCACTGTAAGTGATCATCATTGTTAAATTATTTTGTAATTATTTATGAGATCTTTGAATAAAGGAAACTACCATTTGCCTAAGAACATGTAACCATGAACCTATCCTATCATGGCTGTCAGATAATGATCAGCAAGCATTATAATTTGGCATTTATCATATTCTTAGTAGTCTAATTACATATCAATATACTATTGTTACAGTGATTATCTTGCAGTTATCTCTTTGTTAGCTAGCTTAGTTGTTACATTTGTTGCCACTATTTTCTCTTAATGTGTCCCATTACGCATCTTTTAAAATCTTGCTGTTGAGCATCCTCTAATTCTATTTTCTCTTAATATGTCCCATTATGCATCTTTTAAAATCTTGCTGTCGAGCATCCTCTAATTCTAATCTCCTTTGTATTGTAAGACTGGAGAACTCAAGAAACTAGTTGAAGAGGGTAAAGTGAAGTATATAGGTCTATCTGAGGCCTCTGCTTCTACAATCAGAAGGGCACATGCGGTTCATCCCATAACTGCTGTGCAGCTAGAGTGGTCTTTGTGGTCTAGAGATGTGGAGGAAGAAATTATTCCTACATGCAGGTGAGGTGTCAATTACAATTGCATTTTAAGGTATATAATAATTATGGTTCAAAATTTAAATTTACACTCCTAATTGTTCAGGGAACTAGGGATTGGGATTGTGGCATACAGTCCTCTAGGACGAGGGTTCTTTTCATCTGGGTCTAAGATTCTTGAAAATCTGACTGACGGTGATTTCCGAAAGGTTTGTAGGTCCATCACTCAAATGTTGTGCTTCAAAATGAGATATACATGCATTTAGTTTCACAGTTTTATAGCATCATCAATGCATTATTAGAGATTTTATCTCCCCAGTTGGCTCACATGGTGATTGACCTTGCAAATATCTATATGCTTCGCCTGATTCTCTTAATGAACTAATACAGCATATAAGGTTTGACTTGTTACCAACTTCGTTAGTGGTTATAGTATACATGTAATTTAATAATCTGAACAAGTGATTTTCAATGTCTAAATGTTTTGCTGATAACTTCACAATGCAGATGTCAAGTGTCTATTGTATATTTGTTATTGTATCCTACCTCATTTCTCATTTAGCCATTCAGAATATTTGGTTCTTCTCTATAATAAGATTTTTTAACCGCTTTCTAGATCAGTTTTCTTGAAATAGAATATTTTCCCATTTAACTCCTTTTCGTTTTACAGAAAACTATTTTTATGTAATGGTTATGGACTAATTGTTTGTTGCTATTTTGTCATTGCTTCAAAGAATTATAATAATCAATTCTAGAATCTATGCAAGTCATCTATGAAAGAAGTTTTTGACTTTTTGAATGCTGTACTACTTGAAAGATACTGATTTTAATATATGCCAATACTTCAATGGCACATCATTCTGATTGAACTAAATAAATTAAGCATGGCATACCTAGATTACAATTGTTATTTTCCTACCTCAGTTTATGTCATCTATACTGCCTTCTGGAATCTTTAGAGTCATGAAAATTAAGTGATGTAGGACAATTAAGAGAAAATAAAAGAACAAGAAAACTAAAAGATAAACCCTAAGAATCAGCACCTAGGGGTCGCTTGGAATTGGCACCAAGCAAGAAAATTTAGCCATCAACACCTAAGGTGTTAGGAATCAGCACCCAATGAATTGAAAAATCTCCCATCTGAATTTCATTAATCAATAGAGCTGTTAGAGGGACACATGGCTGTGGGTTGTGGAAGAACATTAGGGAAGGTGTAGTCATGTGGTGTATGCAGTGGGAGAGGGTATTTGCATTCAATTCTAGCACGACTCTTGGAGCGGTCCTACTTCTTTGAAAGAGTTATATCAGGAATTTTTTGTCTGTGCTGTGGTTCAAGATGCTCTAATTTCTGATCTGATTTTATATGCACCAGATGGGGGAGGTAGAAGTTGGAACATACTTTTCCATCATGAGATTAATGACTAGGAAACGGGGAGATTTCACTCTTTCTTTGAGCATGTTTCTGCCAAAATTCCAAGGGGGGGGGGGGGGGTTGGGTGATGATGTTATGATTTGGCAGTTGAATCGTTTATGGTATTTTTTCTGTGCACTCCTTTTATAATTCTTTATTGAAGGCAACTTCTGTTTCTTTCCCTTGGCAGAGCATTTGGTGTGTTAAGATATCTAAAAGGTTGTCTTTCTTTTTATGGACTATTGCTAGGGATGGGATTCTTACAATAGATAACCTTGTTAAAAAGAACTTGCCTCTTGTTAATTGGTGTTGCCTATGTCGGTGTGATGATGAAACTGTGGATTACCTTCTACTCCATTGTAGTTTTGCTCATGCTTTGTGGAGTGAGGTTCTTCTTTTGTTTGGGGTTCAGTGGGTGATGCCGAATAGTGAATACAATTGTCTCTCTTCTTTTCGCTTGGAGGAATTGATTGGGGAATTATTCTTCAAATGTTTGGAATATAGTACTAGCATGTCTTATGTGGTGAGTATGGAAGGAACGCAATGCTTGAACTTTTGAGGACACTGAGAGACCTATTTATCTGTTGAAGAATTTGCTAGCTAGGACCTTGTTTGAGTGGTCTCATATTTGGGGTCTTACACATTGTATTTTCTTGTCTTTTTTTCCTTATTTTTGTTAGAGTTTCTATTTTATTTTATTATTATTTTTTTGGTATTATTTTCTTTGTTGTGAATTTACAATCGTAAACACATTGCACTTTTGCTATCAGTAAAACTTTATTACCTAAAAAAAAAAAAAAATCCAATAAAACATAAACCACTTGAAGCCATTATATAGAGCTTGCAAGAATAAAAGTTCATAAACCATAAAACTCTAAACTGATAGTAATCTAAAGGCCATTCCTTCTCTAATCGTCTAATCCTTATGTGAACTCAAAATAAATTAGAATCCTAAACTAATCCAACTACATAAGAAATCCAATCTAGTAAGGTGTGCTGTCCTCATCAACCCTCCTGGGGTGGGGAAGACTCGGCCCCATCAAGTATAACTCTGAGTAGTACTCTAATAAATCTGGATCAAGTTGCTGCGGCAAGTTCCTGGAGTTCATCTCTTGTGATCCAAGTGCAGTCCGATATTGGTCGTCCCTTCTTACGAACTAGGTATCATTGAATCTCCATCCCTAGTAGAAATAACCTGTTCATCTAAAATAGCATCAATATTTTATTTGCATTATGGTTTAGGGATTTGGACAAAATCCATGGTTGATAATAAACTGCTCGGCCTTTATAAATATCCAAATCCTCACTATTAAAGATGGAGTCATTTTTATAATCAGTTTGAAAATCAACAATATATGCATTTGGTCCAACATGTTTCCACATTTTGACTGATTCAGTACTACAAGCTTGCAATTGCTTACTTGGAACCATGATGAAATCCCGTGCTTGAAATTTCATGTAATTTGAAGTAGCATGAATTTTATAGGGATTATCATTTTCTGGAAATTGTTTACTTACCTCACGATGCTTATATGTACCTATTGACTTAAGTGCCCTGTCATGGGGTGAAATGGGAGAGTACCTAAAGGCTTCCTACTTTACTTCAAATGGAATCATGCTTTCAGTTTTGGGACTTTCACATGCATATTGGTTTACATGGGAAATGGAATCCTCACTCTGTCTTTTCTAGATCACTCTCATGGGTTGTGAGTTGGTATCATTTGAATGCAACCAAGTTTAAGGTTTTCCTCGCGTTAATCATCTTTGACATTGATTTCAGCCATGTTGGGTTCATACCCTTCTTCTATATTGTCCACTTTATTCTCTTTCTCCTCTTCATAAAGGACAAGGGCCTTGCGATTGGCAACAATATGACCAAAGCCTTGCGATTTAAAGCATTGTAGGTGGGAACCTATCTTTGATGATTCACTCTCCACTCCTTTTCCTTTATCATCCCTAGCTAATGGTGCACTAATTGTGTTAGGCATAGGAGGGGGTAAGGTGAGTTGAGGCCTAGGGGGTAAGGTGAATTGAGGCTTGCTACTTGAAGATAGAGGGCTGGTGGTGACACTATAGATTTCAGGATACCTCACAAACAGGGATCTAGAAGCTAACTCACATTTTCTAGCAAGTTCATAGGCATGATCTATGAACTAATCCAACTACATAAGAAATCCAATCTAATAAGGTGCATTGTCCTCATCATTAAGCCAGGGAATAGCAGCTGTGGATGCCTACAGACCTAAATAGATGTGTTATGGAATTTGTTAAAACTTTATATTCATCATTGCCTTTATAAATTGTGCTACCTCAAAATTATTTTTAGTGACGAAGTCTTGATGCTGATAGCAATAAGTATTTTAATGTGTAATTATCATTGGCTTTATTAATGACACAATGAGTAGTGACCCTGCCTCCATGAAAGTCTCCGTTGTTGTTTCGTGATTCAGTCCTGATGCTAGCTAATATATGTAGTTGCTACTTGCAGTTGCTACCTAGGTTCCAACCTGAAAATCTGGAGCATAACAAAACCATATTTGAGCGTGTTAATGAAATGGCAGCAAGGAAGGGATGCACCCCATCACAGCTAGCACTGGCTTGGGTTCATCACCAAGGAAAGGACGTGTGTCCCATACCTGGAACCACCAAGATTGAAAACTTTAACCAAAACATTGGAGCTCTGTCTGTGAAACTGACACCAGAAGAAATGGTTGAACTTGAATCATTTGCTGCTAAGGATGTCGTGAAGGGCGACAGATATACAAAGGAGTTTGCAACTTGGAAGGATTCTGAAACCCCAACACTTTCTTCATGGAAAGCTACATAAGCACAAGTCTATTTCTATGTACCAATATGTACATGAGTTTCATGAGCTTTTGTCATGCGTCATGTATCAACAAGTACGTTTGAGTTTAGGTTGAGTTCTTGACTGCTTAAAGAATAAGTACGTTATGCTGAAAATAATGAATGTTTATAAATTATAATCATACCAGCTTCAATGACCTCAATTATAAACATAGAATACAAATTATCTACCCCATTTTTTATATTCTACTTTATGCTATGAATGCTTGCACACGTAGTAAACCTTATCAAAACAACATGGTCCCAAATACTAGATGATTTAGCCTATGGTGCCTTGGGGTCAATCAAGTTTGGGTTGTATTCAACCTTATGATCGTTATATTTATTTCACCGTGGAACTGGCTCACTGATCATTTGTGGCCTCTAGCCCTCAAACTGAGTATAGGTGAGGCATCTAATCTAATACATGAAAGACAAAAAGATTCCCACTCATGTTAATATATAGTATCTTCACATCCTTCTTGGTAGTATCATGCAAACCAAAAAGGTAAATGTTGAACATCCAAAAATCCAAGACACAACTGTTACGAATTATTTCAAAGCAAAAAATTAGTATCCATCACCATAAAAAAGTTAAGAAATGGCCTTGGCTTGTACCTCAATCTCGCAAAATTTTGTTAGTGTTAATGAATCGAAGTCTTTAAAACTTGGCCACCAGATAAGCTTTCAGCAGATCCCAAATTGAATTGGGTAATGTGAGGATCAGGTTTGAGCTCCTTCAAAATTTAAGGTCTCGTTTCTTCTGCTCTGAGCTAAGGGAATTTAAAAAAAAAAAAAAACACCTGGAAGGTCATTACACGATTTAAAAGCTTATATTGCTCTAACTTGCTTAAATAAGAACATTATAAACAATTAGTCATGTTTTATGCAATAAAACTAGTGGATATGCAATATTACATTTAAACCAAGGGTGGACTTAAGGGGGTCAAGTGGTGGGCAACTGCCCTCCCTGCCCACCCAAGAATTAACCTTACTTCTTATAGTTAATACTTATTAAAAACCCTTACCTATTTTTTTTTTTTTTTTGGGGGGGGGGGGGGGGGGGGTTATAGTAATAACAATTTATAATACACTAGCTTGGACTATCATCCTTAACCTGGGAGGAATTTTATCTTACCAAAAGCTCTACTCACTCACACACACTTAATAATTATAATTTAGCCAACTAATTACGTTACTCTATCTGTTTCTTTGGTCTTAAAACAAAGCATAACTTCTAACTTCTAAATGAACAAATGAGCAACCCTAAGTCCTCTACTAGCATGCCTTGTGCTAAAGTTTTTTAGTGTGACCCTACCGTACTTTAGCAAAGAGGCCTTGATCAATCCCTTCAAGAATAATGTCTTGCATACCAACCTGGAAAGCAAACTATACCGCTTGGAAAGCCTCCATCTATTGTGAAGTTTGCTTGATAAACCCCCTCCCTGCTTAGCTTATACATATGACTTTTTCCTTTTTCTTTTGTGAAATTTCTTGTTCATGTAGTTAATTAGCTATCTATTATTTTAAATTAAAAAAAAAAAAATTAATGTCTATTATGGTTTAGAAAGTGTGTAAAAAAAAATACCATATATATTAGGGAAAAAAAATAAACCACATTATTTTTAACTTTTAAAAAATAACCCTCAATATTAATTAATAAAATAAACTTTATACGATTTTTTTCTCAGAAAAAAGGGGGGGAGGGGGGTGGGGGGGAACAAGGTGTCATGCCAACCCCAAAGTAAATGCCATGGGGACCTGATTACTCCAATGCCAAAGCAAATGAGATGGGGGCACGAGGTCCTCTCATGTAGGTTTCTCTATTGCTAAGAAAGTTTTGGCTCTAGCCATCTTCTCTTAGGCTGTAGAATAGGTTGTCCCTTCCTTGTGAAGGTGTGCTTTTTTCTCCAAAGGTAACAACGTTACTTTTGAGCTTGTTGGGTTTTTTGTTGTGGGGATTAAGGAAACACCTTTTAATGGAGGAAATTACCAAGACTTGGAACAACCTCTCCCTTAACGAGAGGGAAGGTTTAGGCTTCACACTATAGAGCAAACTCAGATCTTCTGAGTTTCTAATAGCTGCAAAATTCTTAACCAAGCAAGTACTAAAAATAGAAGCATTGGCACGAATGTTTAGGCAATTGTGGTGGTCCACTAGTGGTTTTAAAATTTGGACTCTTGATGATCATGTAGTCATGTTTATTTTTAGTAACTAGGTGGATGTGACTCGTATTATCCAGAGTGAGCCATGGTGTTTTGACAAGCATCTGGTAGTTTTGGAGAAATTTGAGGTTGATGTTCATGTACGAGAACTCCAGTTCAATAAGGCTACTTTTTGGGTTCAAGTGCATGACATTCTAATCTGTTTCATGACGAGAGAAATAGCGGAGAACATTAGCGATATCATTAAGGAGGTTAGTAGATCAATTGGCGGAGTAGATGAGGACAGTGGTAGTTTCATACGGGTAAGGGTAAGATATTGACCTACCATTGTGCAAGGGTAGATTGGTGTCGTTTGAGAACAGGAAGAAGCTGTGTGATCGGTACAACACTGCACGTGCACAGTATCGTAATTTTATAGTAAAGTGATGAGAAGAGTATCGTTCTCAGGGATTGGTAACTTACGTTTGACAAATACCAAAATTATGCTAATCTCGATTTTATCTAGAGAAGTCACTAAGGTTTTTTTTTGTAATTGGAATTCAAAATAAAATCAATTTAAATAAAAGATACGAAGAGGAAAAGAAAGATGTTACTTGAAAATCAACTTAATGAGAAAGAAACTTCTAGGAAATCGATTTCACCTAATCCCTCACTATGCTTAACTCATCTAGCTAATTGAATTTAATTCTCTCTGTTTGTTAGCAATCTTCAAACTCTTCCAAAAGCCTCTTTCGACAGTCAATTGGAAACATTCTTGTTCATCATTTTATACAAGAGTATGCAATTTAATAAAGTAAGAAAGCATTAAGACCAACGATTTTAATACTACATAGGTTCATACAAGTCTTTCGATCTCTATATTTACCTATGCTGAAATATTCAAGATCTATCCTATAATTCCCTCTTTCGACAGCAAATCACAAGATCAAAATCATCTAATTAATGGCCAGTTAATTAGAAGCAATAAGTTCAGAATAAATCAAACAAACATGAAGAGAATTAATTCAAATTACCATAAAAAAGCAAGCATAGTTCGGAATTAGATTACATCGTTTTCCTAGAATAAAGAAAATTTAGTTCATGCTAAAAATTAAATTCAACATAAACGAATTCACCATCATTTTTCTGAGGAGATTCGAAGGAAAATAAATGCTAAAAATATATCTCGTCTCAGTCCTCCCAGTTCAGCCTCTGTCTTTCAGTTTCAGCACCTCTGCCTTTCAGTTTCAGCTCTCTCTCTTTTCTGTTTCAACACTCTCTCTTTTCTGTTTCAGCCCTTCAGCGCCTCCCTTTTTCTTTTTGTTTTGTTTCAGCCTTTTTTTTTATTCAGCGCCGTCCTCCGTTTTTCAGTTTTGCGCTCTCCCTTTTTCTTTCAGTTTCGGCTCCCCCTTTTTTTTTTTTTAGTCCAGCGCTTCTCTTTTCTTTCTTTCTTTCAAAACGTTGGTCTTTTTAGCCCAAAACGTTTGTCTTTTCAGCCCAACCTTCTGTTTTCAGCCTAAAACATGTTGCCTTCAAAAACCCAACTCTCTCTTTTCTTCATTTTCTTCAAATCTGGAATAAAATTTAAATAACAATAATGAAGTCTAAAATCAACAAAAAAAATAAAATTAGACTAAAGATTAAAGTTGAAAAGTGATAAATTATGCTAAATTTTGCAAGTCATCACTGTGGGTCAAGTTCAGGTACGAAAGACTACCTAATATTTGTTATTGGTGCGGGTGTCTAGATCATGGAGACAAAAAGTGTAAAATGTGGATTGAAAGCAAAGGGACTCTCACTGCAGAACAAAAATATTTTGATCAAAGTTTGAGAGCTCCTCCATATAGATCCTATAATAAGCTAGTTGTTTTTGTTCCTGGTTACTATGACGGAGCCAATGTTTCTGTCAAAAAAAGCGCTACAAGTGATGGGGGGAGCAACTCAGGCGCGATGGAAGAGAATCTTCATCAGTCTCCGTCTGAGAGCAATCCCGATATGGAATGGGATTCAGAGGGGGGTGTGGAGTACGCAAAATTTCCTGCTACCTAGCTAATCTGCCTATAGAAAAGGTAAATCCAACTGGGTTCATTTCGAAATCGAAAAGGTCCACTCTCTAGGAAGGAGCTAGTAAGGAAGCACCTAAGGAAAGTGAAACAATGAGTAAAGCGACCTTAGGTGTTTCTTCAGCTTTGGGTATACAGAATGCGGGTAAGTTTGAGGGTGGTGATCCATTCCTGGCTAAGTTACAGAAAATAGACCGAGATATCAGAAAGTTTGATAACAAGAATTGTCGGATTGTATCGAGGGTAGATGAATTTCTAAATAACACATCTTTGGATACTCAGTGTATTAATGACAATGATCTTCATCACGAAATCAAGGCGGAAGCGCTGGGTGGGGGACCAAAATCAGTGGAGTGTTTTGGGCCTGTTAAATTGTGTGGGCTAGTAAATGGGCCTTCGTCAACTAGGCTGAAGGACAAACCTGGGCTTCAATTTGTGCAGGGAAAGGCATGTGAGGAGTTAAGAAGGCCCTTCCAAGAGTTAACAAATCAGGTCGAGCCCATCAACAAGCCACAGAAGATGCAAGGGGGTGGATGGACTAGGATAACTAGGGCGGCCTGAGTTGATGAGATACAGGTACCAAATAACACCCAACCGAGGGAAAGGCCAATGCTTGATATCTTAGAAGTACAACTAGTGAAATGGCAAGAGGTGAGTCTTAATGAAGCTCCTATACCATCCAATCTATTGGCGGTGGCTGCCCTTCAACCCCGCCGTTTAACATGAAATGCATAAGTTGGAACTGTCGTGGGCTTAAGAACCCACGACGAGTTCGAGAGCTTTCAGATTTAATGAAGGCAAAAGATCCCAACCTAGTTTTTCTGATGGAAACTAGGAAGAAGAAGTCCTACTTGGAATGATTGAGGTGTTGCCTGAAATTTGACAATTTATTTATAGTGCCAAGGAAGAATTTGGGTGGAGGGCTTGTCTTGTTGTGGTCGAATGACATCAACCTTCACATCAGAAGACATATCGAAGCAATGATAAATCCAAGAATTGATGACGTCTGGCACTTCACGGGATTCTATAGAGCACCTAAAGTGGCCAACCGGGAAGATTCTTGGTTAGTTCTTCATCATCTCGCATCCCAGCTTGATTTGCCATGGGTATGTATCGGTGATTTTAACGAAATCACAAAAGTTGAGGAGAAATTTGGAGGTGCAATCCTACCGGAGAAGCAAATGCAGGATTTTAGGGATTGCTAGGTGTTGAGGGGAAAATTTTGATGTTCCCAAATAGAATATGAGGTAGCCAAGCTGAAACTCGACTATGGGCTCTTGAGATGATACCCAAAGGCTTTCAGTGTGATGACAAAGCCTACCCAAGCAAGAAACAAAGGCTGCACATAACAAAACAACAACAAAAGCCCAATGAAAAACACGTTACAATACTTAATTAGTACATTAATAGTCTTAGTCCGATAGTTCAAATCAATCCTCTAGTGGTACGGTATTATCTCTAGCAGTAGGGTAATTTCAGGTTAATAAATGTGTTTACATGGTAAAATCATTTTTTTTTCCTTATTATTATTAAGTCAACATGAGAGAGAACTTCCATAGTTTCCAAAACATTATGACCTTCATCATAATAATAAACAAGGGTTAAAGGCTCCATAGTTACAAATAAAAGAGGAAAAATAGGATGGAATGAATGGAGAGAAAGATCCCCAGCTCAGTGCAGCAAGTATTAAACTAAGATTTTGGTGAGTATGTGTGCCTAAGGCATGAATGAGGTGAATGTGGGTTGTTTTGAGTGAGTGGGATAGGATTAATACTAAGATTGAAGCTTTTTGTGAGTAATGGGTTGTTTGTGACTAGTTGGAGGACATTTTTGAGTTGTGATTGTGTGAAGGGAGGAGAAAAATATCTGGGATTAGATGAGTGTAGGGTAAAGATGATGAGTGGTGAGCTTAAGGAGAGCTAAACCACCAGCAAAAATGGCAAACGAACCCTAAAGTCTCAGAGGGGGGTGGCTGTCCCTTTGTGGGCTGAGGTGCTTATGCTTTTATAATGGAGTTTAGAGAAGCATTAATTAACAAGCATCCAAAAAAACATAGGTCTCATTCAGGGGAGCAGGTTAGCTGAATTAATAACCTGTATTTGACCTAAAAATGGGAGATTTGCTTTTGGGGCTGTTTTGCTTCTTTGGGCAAGGTAGTATTTGGAGTAATCTTGCATTAAATGCTAAGATTGCTGAGATTGTGTTCAGCCAATGGGATTAAGGCAAGTATTAAGGAAGAATCCTAGTGCTGTAACTGAGATTGGGACCCTAGGAAGTAGGATTCAACACCCTAAGCCAGGTGTCAAAGTTTAAGCCCACTTCAGAGAGTTCCGTTGGAGATTCTTTATGCCCTCCAAACCACATGTTCCCAATTTTTTCCCCTTTAGGATTCATGGGCTGGGCACATGAATCACGTCTTGAATGTTTTTTAACATTTATAACATCAATTTGTTGAAGTTTGGATAATTTGGTTTCAGCTCCCCTTCTCCTCAAGGTGCAGTCTTGAGGAAGATGATGGAGTCCCTTCATCCTTTTGACTTTAGCTGATATGACAGCCCTTAGGCACTGTTCACGTCAGGTAGAGGATGGTAGAAAACTGATGGGACAGCCCTTAATCCATTCGTAAAGCTTGGTTCCCTTGTATAAGTCCCTAGTTGCTTTTTTTGGTTAGGAACGAACAAGGGCTGTTTGCCCACTCTCCTTTGCCTCCTGCTGGTGCTTTTTGCTTGGGCTTGCTCACATAGGCTGGGTTGTGTGCACATGTTGCCATGGGTTTTCATTCCTCATGGACTTTTATTAGTAAATATTTTTGGGTTTTTCATAAATACTTGCAATGGGCCTTTGGGCAATTAGTTGTAATGTTTGAAATAATAGGACAAGTTTCAAAATACTTTTGTAAATAATATTTACTTTGATGAATTTCATGTTGCAATAATGTTCATGGTTTCTAATAATCGCATCATAACTTAAATGATGATCTTGTGGGTTTGAATGTTTACCATGAGTGTCGAAGGCATATATTATGGATGTTGCGATGCAAATGATGTCCATGTATTTCATGGGTTTATAATATGAGAACATAATTTTCAAAATAACTCCCAATGAGTTTTTTTATAAGACGATTGCCATGGTTTTTGCCATGGTAATATTTTGCCATGATATTTTTTCTTTGCCAAGTATTGATAATCTTGGGCTCTTTTTTGACAAAATAGCTCCAATGAAAATTGGGTTTTGATATTGCCAATGAGAATTAGGCTTGCTTTTGCCAATGAGAAATGGGCTTTAATTTTGCCAATGAGAAATGGGCTTTGATGTTGCCAATGTGAATTGGGCTTTTGATATTACCAATGAGAATTGGGCTTTTGATATTACCAATGAGAATTGGGCTTTTGGATAGATAAATTGCCATGGGTGTAAATCATGGGCTTTGATTATGGATTTGAATTCCATTGATAAAATTGTTTTGCCACGGACTTGAATCATGGGCTTTTCAAATATTGCCAAGCATAAGTATTCTTGGGCTTTAAATAGAATAGGATGTGTGTATTTAAAAGTAAATAGGTGGTACTTAAATAAAATTAGGTGAAAAGAAAGTACCTTAACACCAGGATTTCTGTGGATTTCAGGATTTAGGCTTTTCAGGCTTACTTTCACTTGGTGTAACAATTGATTCAATGGTCCTTTGATGTGGGTTCAGCTGGACAGAGCTCTAGCAACAACTGAATGGCTATTGAAGTTCCCATCAATCCAGTTGCACCATTTGCAAGGTTTGTCCTCTGACCATAAACCTGTGTGGCTTGCTTCAGATGATATCCAAACTCGATTTTATCGACCTCAAAGACCTTTTCGCTTTGAGGCAATGTGGCTCAAGGATGAGTGACGTGAAGGAGTGGTCCACTCGGCGTGGGATATGTGCTCCAATGGTAATCCAATGGATAAGGACTTAGGGAAGGTTAGTGACTGCCAAAATCAGCTTAAACTATGTGATAAAAATATTTTTGGCAATATTCATATCGTTCTGGCTAGGAAGAGGAAAGAACTACTAAAGGCAGAGAATGCATCCATGGCAGGCAGGGGGCATGCTCGTGTAAAAGTGCCGACTAATGAGATTAAACAGCTCATGGATAGGGAGGAATGCATGTGGAAGCAGCACTCTAGAATTGAATGGCTTCAATACGGGGATCAAAACACCATGTATTTCCATTGTAGAGCCATGGAGAGGAATAAGCGGAATTTTATTTCAGGGCTTGAGAATGAACATGGGGCTTGGGTGGAAGGGAAAAATCATATTGGAGATTTGCTTACAAGGTACTACTCTTCGCTATTCACCACTACAAACCCCACGGATTTGGACCCAGTACTCAATGGTGTGGAATTACGGGTCACGGAAGATATGAACTCTAAATTGCTTAAACCTTTCGTGTTGGCAGAGGTGTTGTCTGCTCTCAAGCAAATAGATGCAGATACAGCCCCAGGTCCAGATGGTCTTCCACTGTTGTTTTACAAGCAATTTTGGGAGAAAATTGGAAGGGAAGTTTCTAAAGCAATCCTTACAGTGCTCAACTCAGGTACCATTCCTATTTCCCTTAATCATACTTTTATATCTTTGATTCCGAAAATTTAGAGTCCTAAAAAAGTATCTGATTTTAGGTCGATCAACTTAAGTAATGTGTTGTATAAGTTTATAGCAAAGGTCCTAGCAAACCATTTGAAGCCTTTGCTACCTAACCTGGTGTCAAAAACTAAGAGTGCGTTCATGTCTGACCGCCTTATCACAAATAATATTCTTGTAGCACATGAAACACTGCACTACTTGAAGGAACGAAGATGTGGCAAAATAGGATGTATGGCTTTGAAGCTCGATATGAGCAAAGCATATGACCAAGTCGAATGGGTGTATTTAGAGAAGATCATGGAGAAGAAGGGATTTAACAAAAGATAGATAAATCTTATCACTGCCTATACCCATTCAGTTACTCACTGTTGAAGTACAAATTTTCGGGCCCTAATCTCATTAGCCCACTCACTAAAATACCCATACTAGCCCATAAATTATTTTGAGTCCATACAAATATTTCCTAAATACTTCCCACATATTACCAAAATATTTCCCGTGATTATTACCCAACCTGGGCTCTCACAAATATTACCCATTATATCCCACATATTATTCAACTTGGGCTCTCACACAAATACTTATCATACCACTACCAAAATTGGGCCACAAAATTATACCATCTCTACAAAAGGCCCAAACTCATTTACCTTGTGGGCAAAATCCAAAAAGTCCAACAAAACTCTTTTTACAAAGCCCGTTGCTACATGACACCTCTAGACCAAAATCAGGTAAACCTCTTCATTCATTAATTCAATGTATTTATAGGTAAGTTCATTTTTTTTTTTTTTTAATATCGAATAATTAAGAATAGGCAAAAAACTTAAATCTAAGAAACCATTCATGCAGACAGGGAGCAAATATAAAGAGACTAGCCCTAGTTATGTTATCAAGGAATTTTATGTGTTTTTCAAACTCAACCATCTCAGATTTGAAGAGTTCTCTTAGAAATTTTATTTATTATACTAGACTCATGAATTTTATTGAATGATTACTCTCCAGGCGTGGCTTGAATTGTCGAATGTGTTTTTGATATTGTCACTCAATGAATTATGGAATATCTGTGGCATATGCACTTTTCATAATACATACATGTATATAATCTTATGTATGATTCACCAATATTATGATTGAACGTAAATAGATAAAAGAAACCTCATCAGAATTGCCAAGGTAAGAGTCATCCACTATTCTCATGTATAATCTGGCAGCTCTCCTTGTTGTGATCTACATATGTTAAACATTCCTCATTAGAATACTATTATATTGAAATGAAATTTCTATAATTTTTATTTAACTAACTTATATAAGAGTATGCAACTCAGGAATCCAAAGAACAATATACTTGTTAAGTGTGCATCTGACCTTTTCATACTTTTTCATGATCTTGGAAAATGCTGCAAGATTCATAAAGCTGGTCCATCCATTTGCAAAAGTGAATAAGCACAAAATAATTAAATAACATAAAAAGCAAGACCTTGTCTTATGCAGATTGCAGACACTCATTTACAGTTGATCACCTGTAGTGCTTTAGTAGACGGAGCTTGTGGTAAAATTCAACGAACACATGTCTCAGTTGTTCGTGGTAAAATTCAACGAACACATGTCTCAGTTGTTCTTCAACTTTTCTCAGCTCCTCTTTATTAAAACTCAAGTCCTCTTCTTTGGAATCCTTGAAAACGCCTTTTATGGTTGAAATTGGAGATTCAAGCGTATTGTTAATCTTCACGTGCTCAAGAATTTTTAGGGGATCTTCTTTGTAGTCATCCTTGTTCACCTCCTCCCTGTGATCACAACCACAACCGGCAGTGCTAACTGAATTGACTTCTGGACCAGCAGTAGACTCTTCTTGTTGATGATCATCATTTGTATCTACTTCAGGTATCAAACCAACATACTCCCTTCCTGCACATTTGGTGAGCAATCATATATTTGAAGGATTAATAGATACTTTAGCAGATGATTATTACTCAATTGAACTCAGAGACTCATATCCATATGCATCATTCCTACACGATTGGCAGTAAATCATATAATAGATATGACATGGCCTCCATTCTTCAATCAAGCTATCTATGACTTGATTCCAAAACTAGTGCACCAGTTTTGTAGGATGTGGAGCAAACAATAAAGAACCAACAAGCTGCTTATTAAATATCCTGAATAAAGTACATTCCAAAGCTCTTGTGACCTAGTTAAACTTGTATACTAATTTCACTGCTTGAAAATGGACTGAGTATTACTTGTCAAAAATACTCTAAAAACCTTCCCAAATTATAAAACAATTACCACTTAAAGCTTGATAGCATTCTTTAAATGATATGAGGTGATGAAAAGTTGCAAATGCATTTCATTTTTGTACTAGGGTGCAATGGCAAGTGTCGTCCACCAAAAGCGACCAGTCGCAAGTTCAAGCTAGAAATCAGCCTCCACAAAAAAGAGTGGTGGTTAAGGCTATCTACGAATCACTTGATCACCTCTCCTAGACCCCTCAAAGCTTATGCATTGAGTACAACCTTTTTTTATTTTTTTAAGTTATAGTGTTACACTTGCACCCAATAAGTCTTGAACATATGACCAGAGGCTCCAATTGTATTAAGTGTCATTCTACAATCTTCTCCCACTGTTATAATTACCCACTTGGATGAATGTATTCCTTATATATATATATATATATATATATGTGTGTGTGTGTGAAAGTTCAAAACATACCGTCTGATCTTCAAAGAGACATTGGAAAGATAACATCTCTTTAGTCCTGCATTTACCTGGATTCCTGTCTCTGCTGCAAGTAGTGCTTGTTGGGGGCATCTTCGAAGAGACATTGGAAAGATAACATCTCTTAAGACTAGAGCCATTGAGATCAGGGTTTTCCACCTTTACCCGCAATGCAATGAAAGCATCCATTTGTTTTTTCAAGACAGCAGCTTCATGCATCAGTGCCTCCACCTTGTCCTTGTAAAAATTACAGACCTTGTTGAGCTCTTCATCAAGTTTTCTGAAAAACATTACCTCAACCTCTCCTCCTTCTTCAGACTGCCTTAAGAACTTGGTCTTGTAAATCTGTCCAGAACCATCTTGCTGCAATGTGTTAACATCTATAACTTGGTCCTCGATATCTCCCTTACTCGGAAGATTGCTAGCTTCTTTGTGTAGACCTCTGAAGGTCTTGTCCAATGTTGGTTTCTTCTGTGAGGCCTTATTGTGTGTTGCAGGATGCTTAGTCTGCTTGTAACCCCTTACCTCTCTTAGTATTCTTTTTAGTCCATTATAATCCATATAGGCTTCTGTCCACTCCGGCACCATTTGTTTCTTGAACTCTTTCCCAAACTTCATCTTGACCCTTCTATGTTAGTATAGTTTATATATTCTTTTCTCCTTTCACAAGACTTATTTTATAATCTCTCTTGTAAACTACCAAAAACTGCTTTAAGCTAAACAAGTTACAAAATGAGAATCAGAGTATAGTCCTTCATAATAAAAATCTGGGAATTTAGAAGTGTTACTAGCGTATCAGCAAGAACATAAAAAAAGTGTATAATCTAACCAAAGAAGAAAAATAAATAATTGCACAAAGAAAGAACAAGTAGAATCTAGCCAAAGCTAAAATGGGTAGAATTCACTTCTAAGTTCTAACATCAGTATAAACATATATAAATGGCAATCAAATTCAATAATTACAATAAGTGGGGGGTGGAGGATTTGAACCGGGTTCTAGGAGACTAGACAATAGTACTGAGCTACAAAGCTCTTAGCATATATAAATGGCAATGAAGAATTCATAAATAATCACCAGTAGTTTTTTTTTTTTTTTTAAATATAGGTAGATAATGGAGAGAGATGTGGGGTTCAAACCACATACATGAAGTCCTACAAAGAATGTCATTACTACTAGTTTATCTCATGTACCCACTAATAGTTATCAAAAGTATACAATTAATTGTTTATAGTTTTATAAACACCAATGCAAGAATTGAAATGTAGACATATTGAACTCTAATCATCAAAGAAACCAAGAAAGTTAGATAGATAGAATGCAAAAGTACATTTTTTTACAACTGGGTATTTCTTGTTTTTTGGTGATGTCTTCTCAACAAAGAAAGCATATTTGAAAACTGAAAGGTCTCCGCCTCAGTTCCTATGTGTCCATTTATACACAGTACACACACACACACCACTGCTACATTGCTTACCGAGTCCAGTTAGTTATGCTTAAACAATCAGGTGCACCCGAGTACACTGCACTCACTTTGTCTCCACCAATCAGCCACTTGGTTTCTGCATTGGGTCAATGCAACTTTGCATACGATTGGTTAGTACAGATTGCACTCTGTGGCCTAGGGAGTAGTGTATTTGGTCTTTATAGTTTTTGCTTTGCGGTGGAGCACTGAATGATCCACCAATGGTGTGACACGTGTCCTTCTTCAAGGTTAGCTTGGAATTTGAGACGTTTATGCGTAACGTAACTGACTCCTGCAATTTTTGACACAAATTCTTTTACGTGCATTATTATGAGTCAGCTGATATTATCTTTAGCCGTTGATTCTTTGCCCGAACTTATTTGACATGAAGCCTTTTTTTTATTTATTTTTTTGATAGGGACATGAAGCCTTTAAGAGGCCTTGCGTATTGAGCTGGGATGCTATATGGTCAAGTGGGAGATCAGTGTATAAATCTAAATATCCAATTGTCAAAACCATCCAAAGGCAGTGCATGATGAATTTTCCAACTATGTTATTTAAAAATAAAAAAGTAAATTGCAAATGACACCTCTAAAGTTTTGAGGTGTTTAAACTTTACACCTTAAAATTTTAGAATTTAGATTTTTACCCTTTGAAATTTAGGAATGTTTGGATTTTACACTATAATATTTCAGAATTTGGATTTTACCCTTAAATTTTAGAGGTTTTTGGAATTTACTCTGAAAATTTGAGAATATTTGGATTTTACAGTCTAAAAATTCAGAATTTTTGGTGTAAAAAATCCAAACACTCCTAAAATTTAAGAAATAAAATCCAAATTCAAAAATATCAAGATATAAAATCCAAACACTCTCAAACTTCAGAAAGTAAATTCCAAATTCTAAAACTTTAGGATATAAAATCTAAAATTCCCCAAACTTTAGGGGAGTAATTTGCAATTTACCCAAAACAAAAACATAAGTATAGTACCTAAGGTTTAGGCATTTAAAATTATAAGATAAATTATCAAACTTGTGACCATTTGAGCTTATTATTTTTTTTATGGATTTTTTTTTTTTTTTTGATGAAAATGAGCAAGAATTATTTCCTACATCCACCAAATGAAACAACTCTTTGGCAAAACATGGATCCCACATCTATATAAAACTCACATGTTATGAGAGGACTGTTGTATAACGTTAATTGTAGTATACATCAATTATATTTCATGGATTTCTCAAAGTTGGTGCAGACCAAATACTTGTGAATCCCCACATTTTGTAATATATTAGTTGCGTACCACCAGATGCCCAAGATATACCCTTTGAAGATCAAATCATGAGCATCACATGAGGTGCAAGTGTTACTGAGACTCAAGGCCATTGGCATGCATATTTTGAGTATAGTTGGAATGCATTAATTGGTCCACTAGACATTGTTGATTCTCTCATTGAGCCTTTTTAAGTTACCAGTTCTCAACCAAATTAGTTAACCTACTACAATGGCTGATATTCCAAACATTTTTTGTTACACCTCCTGCTTATCGCCTACTTCCCAAAAAGAGAAAACCTGCTTCCTAGTTAATACATCTTTTGTTCAAAATATTGTCATGATTCAACATTTCAATTTTGGCTATAGTGCATGATCTATAGTAGTATTATGTTCACATCAATGCCTTTCTGATTCCAAGTTTGCAGGCATTCATTTCCATTGTCAACTGTACAACCACCTGCTTCACCAGAACTCAACTGAAAACTTGAACAAATCTAATCACACAATATGATTATTAATTTGGCTAAACAAAAGTGTTTGTAATCCCCTTCAAGTATGCTGATTTTTTATTTTATTTCATCCAAAAAAATAAAAGCGCGAGAATGGGTAGTTTATACCTAGGTTTGAAAACATTTGACAATGACATTGACATTTTTTTAGATGATAGATATAGCTTTTCAGCATTTGAAAAGAGCAGCCTCCAATTTTTAGTAGATCTTGTGCATTAACAGTCTGATTGGGATTGTTACAGTGAATTCAAAAAAAAAAAAACCAAAAGAATTTCAAGCAATTTTATGATAATTACCAAATTTACAACTTAGAAAATTAAACCCTTTTCTACCAGGGGAAAGGTGTACATTTCAATACTCTGCATTTCTGCTTGTATATCTCCCAGTTTGCAAAGAACCCTTCTAACCTATTTAAACAATTAAATTATCCACATTCCCAAATTCAATGAATGATGTTTTCACAATAATAAACATTTAGTAGAAAATCATACTGGTGAGAAAAAGAGCAAGCTTGATAAAAACCTGCATTCCTACAAGAAAGAGGCAATATAAACTCCAACAACTTCATGAAAATTGGTTGAAGACTGAAAAATTTATGAGTCCACCAAGGTTTGATACTTTAATGGCCTGTTTGGAAGTTTAGAGAGGAAGGAGAGTAGAGGGGAGGAGAGTAGAGGGGAATGGTTCACCTCCACCTTGTTTGGATATTTTTAAAATTAGTAAGGGGGAAGGGAGTAATTAACTCTTCCTTTTATTTGGATGTTTTAAAAATTAAGATGGAGAGAGGAGGAAATGATTAAAATAGACAAATTTACCTCTATTTGAAAATGGATTTGCAACATTGGTCTATTATAAATTTAGAAAGGGTAAATTGAGAAATTTATCTAGTCAATAATTTATCTACTCTACTCTACTATCCCTCCAAATCTCTCCAATTTTGGGGAATTAAAAATGAGAGGTTAGAGGTGGTTGAAATCCCTCCAAACTCCTCCTCCTTCCTTCCTTAAAAAACTTCCAAACAAGGTAATTGAATTACTCTCCCTCCCTCTACTCTACTCCCCCTCCTTTTTTAAACTTTCCAAACAAGCCATAAAGAATTTGATCATCGGGTTGAGTCATTTTGCTCATAGACACTTTCCCTATTTCCACTGCAACAAAAGAAGTGTGGCAACTTGATCCGACCACAGCTCCTGTGAAAGGAGCGTTGTAAATTGTACAAACGATACATTAATATAAAGATAAAATTACTTATTGGGACCACGTAAGTACATATATTCAATTTTTGAAGCAGGTGTCATAACTCATAAGTGCAGTTTAATACATGCATGAGGTGGAGGACACATAAAACTTTAGCTTTTTACTATGCATGTACTGTTGTTATGTTTGAACTATTGTATTAGTAACTTTAGTCATAGAGGATGCACTATGCTCTCTTTGTAATAAATCCATTCAAATTCATTCCTTCATCTAAGGTTTTTAAGAAATGACTGAATCTTAGTTCATGGCATTATTATTTACAATCCCTCTCTTTCTTTTGCAAACCCTTAAGGCTCTGCTTCTCTTCAAAAATGAAGCAAAACCTCCCTAATTAAATGATTTGTCACCTCACTAAGACTTCATTGGATGAGCTTATTTTCACCTTAAAAGAGAATATATAGCTTTTCAAAACATAACCCTTTTTAAGGTACAGTTGTACTTTTACACAATAAACAAAATAAGCCGATGAAGGCTAATAATTCATCTACCACAGAGACTTCACATCTGAAGATAGTGAACCAAATGAGGCTAAAAAATGAACAAAGCAACCTAAAATGTTCCTTAGAGAAAATCAAGACTTAAGTAAAAGACAAACTGCCAAGCTATAGTTTTAAAACATCAAAAGCCTAGAAATCATAACTAGAACCCAATTTTCCAGGAAGATTCATTTGTTTGTCTGACAAAAACAAAAATGACACAAACATTAGCCTATTTTCATCATGATTTTTTTTTTTTTTTTAATCAGGTGAACATTGCTACTCTCTTCCTCATGAAACATATGTCCAAAACAGTATTGGCAAAACACACCCAAAAAAAAAAAAAAAAAATGATAATGGCAAGATACTTACTTGCATCGCATTATCACAGGAATAGGTTTTAAAGCCTTTGGTCAATTTCTTATGCCTCTTTTATGGGGAGAAACCTGAATGATAGACAACGACTTTTAAGAATCACTTTCATACAAAGCATTCCTTATCCAAAATATCTACACATAAACAAACCTACCACCTTTAAGACCAAAACAAATGAAGACGAAAACAGTTAAAGGGCATGTCCAACAGGCAAGCCAGAATAAAATAATTGCTAAAATGGAAAACTATATCAAGAGATAAATCATCGTTTCCAAGAAACATTTAGATAATCCCTACCCAAAAATCAAATGCCCCTATATGTGCAAAATATTGAGCCAATGAAATAAGATGTTGCCCAAAAATATTGCCAAGACATTTTATTTAGCAAATATTTTCTCTTTGATACATGTTTAAGTGGGGAGAGGGGATTCAAACCCTGAAATTCTCTGTTGGAAACATCATGCTATGACATTAAGCTACAAAGCTCTCAGTGATTTTATTTAGCAAATATTAAATAGTCTCAACAAAAAATTATTTAAAAAAAAAAAGAGAGGAGGAACTTATGTTTTCAAGTGCCAATACTTCCTTAAACACACAGAAATACAACAACATATATTATAAATTTTCAATATGGAAAAAATCATACAGATATTGTTAAAAAAACATTAATCTTAAAAGAAAACATTCATGAAGCAATTAAAATCAGCAAAGCACAACAGACAAAGCTTGTCATTAAACATTATCACCTATTCTAAGGGATCATTTTAAAACATTGAAGTCATATCACTACTTAATAGAATTGCTGCTCTTGAAACACATTTAAGTAAGCCAAATGGAAAATGAACCTCATGAGTCATGTCCTATTATATCCTAGTTCATAACAGCTCCTCTCACTCACACCCAGTAATAACAATCCGAAGACTACTAATTAGCACACAAAAATAATCCCCCATATGGCTGAACCCAAATCAATATGAAATTTTGTCCTCGGTCTAAAGATGAAGCTATTAGTAATAAACAATATTAGAAACAAACTACCAAAAACCCTTAAACTTCAATAGTAAAACCCTATACCCCACACACAACCATACTCAAGATAATCCACCAAACCCAGAGCTCCAAACATATATATATATATATATATATTAAAAAAAGTGAAGTACTAAAGTCAATAGGTACCTTCCTCTTGGGGACAGCCATAAGCTCCATAGATCTACCATAAGAAAAACTTGGAAACTCAAATCCAAACCCAATGATGTTGTTGTTTTGTTTTTTTTATCAAACTCAGGCAAAACAAATAGTGGAGATGTGACCCCCAGTCAATGGCTCAATCCAATGGTGGAGGAAGAGCCATATATGACATGCTCAACCTCTGAAACCCTATCGTGAACCCCAAGCTCCCCTCAGCCCTCCTTAGTATTGCTGTCATTTTCATCGCCATTGCTATAGTTGCTCAGCCATTATACCCAAAACAATAGAAGGTTGAAGCGGTACGCATAGGTTATAAAAAGTATATTATGTGACAAATGAATGCAACACCCTCTCACCTTTACGTGCGACACACATACCTCAACCATACATACAAGTCGTGAGTCTGATATTGCATATCCCGTTACATAAGATACCTCTTCACATATGTTAGGAAAAAGGAAAGTGAACTAGTGAAATGACGTGAAACAGTGTTTTCGTTGTTTATGTAGGAGCCTCAGCTAATACATATATCAACAATACTACGGACACACCAAATTTCGTAACTTGCTAAAGTGATCGACTGTGAGTAATGGAAAAAAATTGACGATCGATTGTGAGTGGTGGAAAAAAATTGGCGGCAAGAAAGTGCCAGCTACTCATAGTTGAACACTTGAACATGTTGTGAAATTGGGCTGTGTCATTATATAATTATATTTATTCATAGTAGATAGATAGATGATAATTGTGAATACATGGGCATCATAAATTTGGTTCAGATAATGAGAAATTGACATCAATTTTTCATCTTTGGCATACTTTCTAATAGACTATAGTGTACAAGACGGTTACACTACAAGCCACTATTCTACATTGCTAGCGGAAAGAGGTTAAATCACAAACATAAAACAGTAAAAAATTAGCATACATATGATATCATATCAATGAAACTTAAAACACGTACACATATAAGCCATTTCAAAAGCTTCAAAAAAAAAGTATTAAAAATCAGTGCTTTATTGAGTTCCAAGCTAAACCAAGCAAATGGGTGTCAAGGTATTCAAACCCAATGAGAAATTGGAAAAATAAAAATAGACAGAAAGAAAGATTAGAACTCACGTGCTCTGAATCGCCGAACATTGCTGGTGGGTGCCGATTTGTGAAGAGAGAGAGTGTGTGTGTGTAGGGAAGAGTTGGCGGCCAGTGAAAGACAAAAGGGGAGGGGTTTCATAAACAAGGACAACTTCACCCTGTACGATGGAAAATAACGACACATCCAATTTAAGGTTTAAGGTATCCAAAGCACTAATGGAGTAGAATTCATAGGTTTTTTTTTGATAGGTAAAGTAGAATTCATAGGTTGAAAATTTATAGCATTGTTTAACCAAAAAAAAAATTTGTCGCATTTATCTCAAAACAAATATTAATATTAAAAAATAATTGTGATTGATGTATAAAAATTGAGTGTATGTGATACTGTGATAAGCATAGGTAAAAAATAAAAATGATATTGTTCCCATAAGTTAACAACTCAGCAACTTATAAGTAAATTCCAGATAGTTCAATTAATAAAGTTATTTGTGATCGAACAAAAGATTTGGAATTTTTTCATTAAAAAAAAAAAAAATCTAGAATTTGGACTCTGCCTACACCAAAAACTTATTAGTATTTTAGTCTAATGATAAAATACAATTATCATAAAATGGATGTCATAATTTCAAATTCTAACCTATTGTCTAATAAATAAATAAATAAATAAAAAACTCAAGTTATAAATTTTGGAGCCATAATGGGCTCAAGTCAATCGTTTGCCTATGTTCCCATACACGCGTAAAGGTGGAAAATTGGGTATATTCATAGGATTATTATTTTGAAAATCATCATAACAGAAGACTAAGTTTTTTTAAAAATTAAAAAAAAAAAAAAAATGAGAAGTATGGGATTAAGTTTAAGATGATGTGTACAGTATACAAGCCAATGCAAGCAAACATGCTGACTTGGTTAAATCTGGGTCCTACACGTGGACAAACCTTGAGGTAAAAGAAGAGGGATGTTGATGAAGGAAGTTGCACCTTTGGCTTGTGCCAATAGCATGATCACCATTGGGGAAAGTGAGATGCACAGTCTGGCATGAACATCAAGCACTACCATGAAAGGGATTTCGGTCTCTGTTGGTCAGAGGTTGTAAAACTCCCATCATTGGCTAGTATCAAGTTGGACCACTGCCAAGGACACATGCAATGCCCTCAGGATTCATGCAGTCCCTTTCCTTGTCGATACTTGTCCCTCACGATGTAGCAGAGCTGCCTTTCATCCCACTACCCTAGCAACATCAATTTTTCTCTCTCCTCCAACCATGATATAGTACAACAATTGTATTAGGGTTTGTGAGGAGGAATGAGAGTGAGACACCTGTAATTGTACATCCAACATCATTCCTTATACTATAAGAGGAGAATGTTACTGAGTAAAGAGTGCAGAGAGGTAGAAAATCTGGGTAGGAAAGAAATGCAAAAGAAACAAGTTTGGGAAGAACATTACATTGTAACCTTAAACTTTCCATTTTATTACATAGTCTTTTAAGAGTGAAGGATATTTTGTCCTTCACTTGTCGTGGTTTTTCATCCATTTCATAGGGTTTTCCACCTATATCCTAATTGTTCTTTAGTTTCTTTGTTCTATCATTGTCTTCCTTTTCATGTTTTGGTGTTAAAGTTTACAATTTTATTGCTTACAAAGTTTTGACACCCAAATGTACTGTTAGGCTTTTAGGTCACACACACATGAGCACCTAAAAATCTAACTTGATAGTACATGATGTAACTTTTTTTTTTTTTTAATAGACATAATAGAATTTCAACTTATAGTATGATTGTTTTTTATCACTAGATTAAAGATACCAATTAATTTTTTTATGTAGGTAGGATTTGAACCCTAATTTCATAAACTTATATCTTGTATATAGTCGTAAAGCTCAATGAATATAAATTCTAACCATTAAAGGCAGTAATTCAATGGACACTAAGCTTACTCGTGTGGATTTGGTGGGCACTAGATCCTAGATTCGACTCTTGCAACGAGAAATGTGTGTAAAACCTAAATTTTACCCTTGTAGTAAAACAAAAAATTGTTGTGAAACTTTTTAATGGGTATTCTTAGGGTAATTGTTAATAAACTATTTTAGGAAATTTTTTATACTACTTTTATGTGAAATATAAAAAGCAGTCAAAAAATTAATTGCTTTTTTCTTTTCCTATAAAAAATTTCTAAAAGTAGTTCCTAAATCAATGTTCTTAAGGTATTCATTAACTTTTTCCTATATTTTTTTTTCTCCAAATTTCAATGACCATATAAAGAAGTTGAATAGTATGACAATGAAGATAAAAATATTATGAAGAAAAAAAATCCCCTAACAAGGCAAGTTATTATTTTAGAAATATTCACACAATAAATTTCCTTTTCTTTCATAAGCAAAGCATACTTTACCATTTTTAGCTTGAGAACCATAATAAATTAATAACCCATATACCCAAATGGAAAGATTGCAAAGGTTGTTCCTAATAAGGGATTATATGATAATTTTCACTCAAAGATAAAAAAAAATGTGGATTGGCTGTTGGCCAATGTTGGTTTTTTTTTTTTTTTTGAGAAACAAACACACACACACAAGGGAGAGGGAAAGAGGTTCTAATACAAAAGCACACCACAACTCCACTCAAAAGCCATGATGTTGTTGGCCAATGTTGAAGATAAAGAACAGAAGCATAGCAAAGCATGATTGTTTGATCACATATCAAATACAAGTTTGGAAACAACAGAGTTTGACATAAGTGGTGAGTTAATGAATTTCATTGATACAGCACCGTTTTGCTCTAGAATTGCTAAAAGGTTTATTGAAATGGTGTCACATCACTTAAGTGAGATGGGATTAGTAGTTTGTTACTAATTGAACACGTGTAATGCTCTTATTGGGAGTTTAGTTTAACCACTTTTCCCGCTAATTTGGAAATTAGTTCCAAAGTTCGTTTTAGATATTTTGGTTCATTCTCTTGGATTCGCTTGTAAAAAAATAGTTAGCCTTTGTGGGTTATAGTAAACTCAACTGGTAAAGTTTCTAATGGTTGAATAAAAGATCTGGGGTTCAATCCCCACCTACACTTGAAACCGATTGATATCTTGTTCTAATGATAAAGAGCTATCATTAGGAGCGGACGCTATAGGTTGAAACTCTCTAAAAAAAAAGTTAGCCTTTGTAATCTATTCTCACAATTTTGTAATCTCTCTTTTCATTCAATAAAACTATGAGATTTATTCAGAGAGCCTTCAAGTTTTTATTGCCAACATTATTTATCCTATTAAATTCCTGACATCAATTTTTTTTAGAAGAGATCGACATCATTTGTAAATGAGTGAATCATTGATATAGTTTTTATTGAATACAAATCCTTTGTACCACTTTTTGTGTTCCATTTTATGTTTCACCAATCACAACTTGTCATATATTTGTTTAACTTTCCTTATAAAATATCCAAAATTTAAAATGGAAAAAAAAATAATAACACATGACAAGTTGTAATTAGTAGAACACAAAAATTTGTATTCGTTTTTATTATATATTAATCACAATAAGTAACATAAAAACAATTTTTGAATTACTAAATTTATTGATTTAATTCATTATTGTGATTGTCATGGTTATCATTTCAATAATTAAAAACGGGAAAAAAATATAGAAAAGAAGGAAAGAAAGTTGTAGAGATTTGCAACCATGATTCTAGGAGTAGATATGTGAAACATAAATGAAACAAATCAAGCCACCTCGTAACGAAAGATTGGAACGAAGATGGTTTAAACCCAGACATCTCCTTTAAAGATATCAACAAATGTCAATTGAGCTACAAAACTTTTTAACGGCTTTTAATGTTTTAAGTTGAAAACTTGCTCATATCACTATAACCAGCTCGAATCAGTCTTCATAGTCCAAACTTCAAGTCCAAACCTCTCTCTCTTTGTGCAGATTGTTTGTTACTTTTAGACCCCATGAACTTTAAAAAGTGGACCCTTTTCGTTTTTATAAGAATTTGAATGGTTAATCTTAAAGCTTTCATCAACTCCAGCAAAGGCCACAGATAGACGAATCCTCAAAGCCTCATGAGTACGCCAAAGATGTTGAAGGTATTGGTTGCTTCTTTGGTGGCTTTCCCACTTCTTGTCACACTCACACTCGTCCTTCAAAACCCACCTACCAATTGCATTGGTGAAGTCTTTGAAGCCAGTGCTTTGGAAAACGCAACTCACAATGTTACTGCATTGCATGCAGGTGAGAACGGTGTTGTTAGGTTATGTACCTCCTGTTTGGTTACTTACAATTACATGAATATATGAGTAATGACACAACACAGTTCACAACTTCTTCTTCTTTTTTTGCAACAATTGAGGTGACAAGTTGTTATTCACGTACAATAGCATGTGAAAATGACATCTCAACAAGTTAAAAAAGTTGTGAAATTTTATTGAATTTTGGATAGGATAGAATGAAAGAAAATAATACATGTGATTGACTATGATTAGTCTGTTGATGATTCATAATGACTCCAAAATTTTGGGATAAAGACTTGGTAGTTGTTGTTCTTTGTCCTTTTGGCTTCATAGAATTGTGACTAACTTTTTGTTTTGGATATTGGGTTTTTGATAGTTTTGATGTTTGTATGGTTATGTAGTTTTTTTTTTTTTTTTTTTTTTTTTTTTCGTTATTTTTTTAAAAATTATTATAAGGGCCATATTTTGGAAAGATTGGTTTTTTTTTAGCATAACTAGGGATTTTACTTTGGTGAATTTAGTGAGTTCAATTTGTGTAAAATTGGCCACCCTTTATGTATTTCTCATTGATTTGCTCATTCCCATTCTATGTTTTTTCAATAATGAATCACTAAAATGGTATAAAGAAGTTTATTTGGCAAAGAACTGGAAAATTACTACAGTTAGTGCTTTTATGTTGTTTGATACAAGAGCTATATATGCTTTTGAGAATGATAGCTTAACGAATGTATACAAGATATATATGAAATTGAACCATAAGACAGGATTTTAGTTGGGTCATAATTTGAAACCATAATTTTTCCCATACTTTTTTAAACTTTACATTTTCACTTATCAATGTCACTGAAGAAAAGTATGCATAATCACAATAGGTACTGAGTTATGTTCTATAGGGAAAAGCCAAAAGGCCACTTTTGTTTTAATTATGTTACTTTTAAAGTTGTGCAAAGAATTTTCCCCCCTAAAAATTCAAAGAGTAACTAATAGACCTGAGAAAAATCTGGGCACCTATAGTATAGCTTCTGAAAGGTAAATATTTTTGCATATTTGGGATGCAAATTCTGCAATTTAGACTAGTACAATCTTTTAGGTTAGGAAGGTCCATAAATCCACTAGTTAGGAACCATTAACATAAGCAATAGAGTTGGTTTTTGTTTTATTTATATTTTTGATGTGATCTCCATTCATGATTATATTTTTTTTAGATTATCTTAGAATGTCGTTGTACTGATAATGACATGTCTGTAATTTGATATAAATCCTATGTAAATTAAATCATAAGAAAGTATTTTACTTGGGTCATAATTTGAAAATGCAGAATGGTCCTAGGTTTATGACATAATCTATACTAATTTTGAAGTTTTACCTTGTTGCTAGATATAGATAATTATGAAAATAACTCATTTGTGCATTTGTATAACTTAAGCAGCTCAATTTTTCTTCAAGTACTTACTTTTTTGTATAGTTTATTAGGAAAGTTGGAAGTTTGAATTTGGACCTCCAATTTGAGCTATCTATGTTTCTTAGTACTCATATCAATATAATTACAGTCAAGTCTTTATACAAATTTAACTGTAGTTCCATATACTAGCACTTAGCATGAGCATAATATTGTATAACACTGTTAGTAAGCTCCCAAAGCTGCAAGATTTTAGATACTCAATACCATTTCCATACTGGATGTCTTTAGGTTTCAAAATACTTTTTTGCTAATCTTCAATGTCATTAGACTAAAAGGAATTACAAGCAAGGTACTCCACCTTAGAAACAGACCTGATATGAGGTGAGAGGTTACCTTTATTGAAACAAAAAGACCGACAGGAGTTTAAAGCAAACTTAGCAATTGTATGAGCTGCAGAATTGCAATTTTCCTGGGGTTTCAAAATACTTAAATTAGAATACTTAAGACATTTTTGAGTTGACAATAGTGAAGATAACTCAAAGCTTATGTTGGAAGGTATTGGCTTTACCCTTACTTATCTCTACCAACAAAACAAGGCTTAAAAGTATCTTCATGTATTGATTTTCTAGTATATCAAATAAGCATAGTGTTTTCATTTCTTTACTACAATTTGTAGGTTCAGAAGATGTTTCCTCTCAACTTACTGACATGCGTAAAGATAAAATACTTGGTGGACTTCTTGCTTCTGGATTTGATGAGGGATCTTGCTTAAGCAGGTATCAATCCAGTTTATTTCGAAAACCATCACTTCACAAACCGTCTTCTTATCTCCTTGCAAGACTACGAAGTTATGAAGATCTCCATAAACGATGCGGACCTTATACTAAATCATACAATAGAACACAAAAACTTCTCAAGTCTCACCTTAATGCTAGTTCTACAAAGTGTAAGTATGTTGTGTGGATATCTTATAGTGGCTTGGGCAACAGGGTTTTAACCCTGACATCTGCATTTCTTTATGCCCTCCTCACAAATAGAGTATTGCTTGTTGACCAAGGGAAGGATATGACTGATCTTTTCTGTGAGCCATTTCCAGAAAAATCATGGGTTTTAACTGTTGACTTCCCCCTTAAAGAGACATTTAAAATCCTTAGTCAGAATTTTCCTCATTCTTATGGGAATATGTTGAAGAAGAACATCTCAAATACTTCAACAGTATCACTACCATCATATTTGTATCTCCATCTAGCACATGATTATGATGATCATGATAAGCACTTTTTATGTGATCAAGATCAAACTCTTCTCAGTAGAGTTCCTTGGTTGATAATGAAATCAGATCTATACTTTGTCCCATCTCTCTTCTTGATGCCCTCTTTTGAGCAAGAACTAAGCAAATTATTCCCACATAAAGATACTGTTTTCCACCACTTAGGCCGCTATCTTTTCCACCCCTCAAATCATGTATGGGGACTAATAACAAGGTACTATCAAGCCTACTTAGCTAAAGCAGATGAGAGGATTGGAATTCAAATAAGAAATTTTGATACAGGACCTGGTCCTTTCCAATATGTGATGGATCAAGTTTTAGCTTGTACACTAAAGTATAAAGTGTTGCCACAAGTAGATTGGAAGAGAACTATTGTTTCCCAATCAGAAAAGGCAAACTTGAAAGCCATCCTTATAACATCTTTGAGTTCTAGGTACTTTGAGAATGTAAGAAACATGTACTGGGAACACCCAACAGTGAATGGAGACGTGGTTGAGGTTTTCCAACCAAGCCAAGAACAATTTCAACATACAAAGAACATGTTGCACAACAGCAAGGCATGGGCAGAAATGTATCTCCTCAGCTTAACTGATGTCTTGGTTACAAGTGCATTGTCAACATTTGGTTATGTAGCTCAAGGTCTTGGAGGTTTGAAGCCATGGATTCTCTACAAGTCTGATAATCAAACGACCCCAAATCGACCTTGTCGTCAGGCCATGTCAATGGAGCCTTGTTTTCATGCTCCCCCATTTTATGATTGCAAGACAAAGAAAGGAATTGATAATGGTGCACTTGTTCCCCATGTGAGACATTGTGAAGATATGAGCTGGGGCTTAAAACTGGTTGATAATCATGATGAGTTGTAGGCTTTTACAATTCATTATTTGTGCCAATGGGCTTCTAGTCCGATGGCACCTAACCCCTCCCATGTCTCCCATATCACGGATTCGACCTGCCATCAAGAGCCTTGTAACTCAACTAATAGGCACATCTTGGTGTTTTGAATGAAAACATCCGGGTTCAAATCCTCCCACCCCCAATTATCAAATTATCAACCAAAAAAATAAAAAACTTTTTCCCTTAAAGATTTTGAAAATGGCTAGTATCCATCCTTTATTTATTTATTTATTTTGTTTTATAGGTGGCCGATTCTGATTGTAGAATATCGATTTCAAAAACAATTGGAACTAAGGCTTGGTCGTTGCTCTATGTAATTGACGTATAATAGTTGTATACCAATTGTGTTTGACAAATAATGCCTCCACAAAAGATTCAAGTATACTAATATTGTCTTCTTAAAAAAAAGTATTCTAACATCGGAAGCAAACAACCATGAGATATGGTTAATTAACATATTACCATCCTAAGTACCTTCTTATTTTATAGCGAGTCATTCTATGTACCTATATTATTTCCTAGCTGTCTCATCCAAAATAGAACAACATATTGCCTTGCAATTAGTACTCCACCCTTGACAACTTAATGCATCACGTTGTTAATTGCTGTGGATGCTTTACGATAGTGAAATTTGGAAAGCAATTCTTCAAGCCATATAGAAAATTTCACGTGAATGGAACTAATGTGAATGTTGATACATGGAGGTTTGATTTTAAATATAACTAGTTGCGAACCTGCACGTTGCACAAGATAATTATTTTTATGGTGGTTTTATTAATTTTTTTTTTTACAATTTAAACTAATCTAATAATGAGTAATGTATTTCGTAATTATATTTTTATTTATTATAGGAACAATCATAAATATAATATAGGAACAATTCAAAACACCAAAAAAACTTAAACTAAAAAAAATTAATAAAACTTAACAATGATTAATTGAACCAATATTAGGATAAAATTTTGTTTTTGATAATCTATTAAGGTTATTTTCTTTGTAGAAATTATAATTTCAGCCGCCCAAAACATATTATCAAATAAACAATTATTAGCAAAATCTAAGAATTAAATTTCTATAGCACTGTTATAAAATAATAATAATAAAAATAAAATTGCAAAAGTTAAAATTTGTCACCTACCCGATTATTATTGTTTGCCTAACCTTTACTTTTCTTAAAATAAATGGCATTATAGAGTACTTCTAATACAACTATTAAGAGTACTTTGTTCACCACAAAGGATTAGAAAATAAACAAAAATTAGTAAAGTCTCATAGTTTAACATCTAAATTGAGCACTATAAAAAATCATGCTATGTAACAGAATAAATACCAAATTATCCAAATCATGCTATGTAATAGAATAATATTATATTTTTATATGCTATATTTAATTCTTTAGAACGCAATAGGATAACATTTAATAATCAAAGAGAATAAAAAATAATAAAAAACAACAACAACAATTTAAAAAACAAAACTAAATCGCATTAACCCAAAATAGAGTTTTAAAGAATATAAAAAATCATCAACCTAAAGTAGAGATGCAAGAAAAATAAAAAATAAAAATCCACCAAAAAATTTATAGAGAGAGAGAGAGAGAGAGAGAGAGAGAGAGAGAGAGGGAGAGAGGGAACCTTTCTTTCTTTCTTTCTTTTTTTTTATTTATTTGTGAGTGAAAACTATGCATAGAATAGAAGAGATAGTGACAAATTTATAGTAAGAGTGTGTGAAAAAGAAGAGACAAAAATAAAGGAAGCAAAAATAAAGGAAGATGAAGGGAAAGAGGAAGAATGATATTAATGTAGAGGGTAGTGGAGAGATGAAAAGGTAAGGGAGGGAGAAAGATTGAAGAAGTAGTGAGGAGATGAAATTGTAAGAGAGAGAGAAAGGTTGGAGAAGTGTAAATATTAAAAAAATAAATGTTAAAACCAATTATAAGAAAATTGGAAAGAAAAAAAAACCCTAAAGCTTGAAATGCTTCAACATTTTGTTTTTTTTTTTTGTTTTTTTGTTTTTTTTTTTTTCCCTCTTCCTTTAAGTTGAAAAGACTCACACAAAACCCTAAAGCTGAATTGAAAAGGCTTTGGGTTAAACTTGATAGTGGAACTAAATAAGTAAGAGGTGGGCTGGATTAATTATACAGATTTATCATAGGGTGATAGTGGAAGTAAATAAATAAGTAGTGAGCTGAATTTATTATAGGGTGATAGTAGAAGTAAATAAATAAGTAGTGGGCAGTATTTATAGGGCTGAAAATTGTAAAAACCATTTTAAAATTGTAGAACCAATTATATTTTTAAAAAGAAAAGAAAAAAAAGAATGACTTGCAGCTGATGTGGTGCAACGTATGAGCAGCAGCATTAAACGCTACACTTCAGTTTTTAGTAATATATAGATAACTTGTACAATTGCCTTTCCTTCTTGATATTTTAAAACTAAAGATTTTCATGCACCAAGAACAACTGTGTCGGAAATTGAAAACCTGCATATTGTTCGGTTGTTTCGCACCTAGAGCCATGTATGGCCCGCCTCTTTGGCCTTTCATGAAATGTTCAAAAAAATAATTATTCATGTCTCATACTCTATCAAAGTTTAGATCAAATCCACAAAACCCAAACTTTCTTAAGAACTGACAATGTTAGATGTGCCCTCCTCATGTACAATCATAGGAAATTATAAATTATAGAGTTAGGAAATGAACAATTACCAGAAAACTGTAAAATAAATAAAATTAAAAAAAAAATGTTAGTGGTGGCTATAGAAGTAATCAACCCAACAACAAAAACTCAACCATAGAAGCAATTGACCCAACTACAAGAACAATATTATGTTTGTTTTTAAATTTTATAAAACATAACTTTTAGATCTTTTTTTCTCTTTATTTTTTAGTTTTTTTTTTTTTATGTTTTGGGAGGAGAGAGATATATGAAAGGATAGCAAAAATACAAATTTACCCCTATTTTTAATAGAAGTGGGTAACAGGAGACTAACGGACCTTATCTCAAGTGAATAAAGTGACACTTTTCAAACCACAGGTAGGCAAAGTAACTTCGGGTCAAATCACAGGTGGGTTTAGTGTAATTTCCCCTTTATATTGCAAGCAACTCGAGTTTCATAAACTCAAGTTCCATGTGGACTTTTAAATTATAAAATACCATATTAGCCTCTGCCACCATGTCACATTTTTTTGGAACTCAATTTTCATAAACTAAAGTTCTATGTAAAACTCAAGTTTCATGAACTCGAGTTTCAAAATAGTGGTATATTGTTAAATATTTCTCAAACCGTGGTAGTTTGCTAAATATTTTGTCCAAAGATGGTATTTGGCCATTTTGACCCCAAATTGGAAACTAAGGTAAACTTTAGTGAGCAATTGCATCATTTTAGTGGATTGCCTACTTTAGCATTAAAAAAGAATTAAAGTCCTTTTTTTTAAGTGTTACTTTTTTTTTTTTTTGAGAAACAAACACACATGCAAGGGAGAGGAAAATGAGTTCTAACACTAAAACACATCACAACTCCACCCAAAAGCCCAATAAAGAAAAGAAAGGCTGTCAAGTTATCCAATTGGACCAATTCCATTATTTCAATCGACAATACAAGGAAAAATATTAAAATGAAATTTTTTTGGTAAATATAAGAAAGTGCATATATTTGAGTAGTTATTTTTTAAAAATAAATTTAACTCGAAAGATTGTGGGCTTCTCGATTATTTTTGTATCCTACTTATTGTTTTGTTTTGCTTTTTTTGGCTGAGAGTATCTTGCTTATTGTTTTACTTTTGCTATTAGCCAGTGCATATATGCCTATGCAGTTATGCTTATCAAAAAATGCTTATGCGGTTATGCCATCAATGTCAATTTTCAATTAATATCACCTAATAGGCTTTATTAAAAGATTTATTTCAACAGAAAACAAGGAGATCAAATCATATTTTCGAAGTAATCAATTATTTAGAAGTAACCGCTATAAATTGAAAATTTATAAATAAATAAAAAATCATAGGAATGATACTCGTGACTAATTTCTTTTTCTTTTTTCTTTTAGAAAGGTATATTCATGTCTAATTTGATAAGCCGTTTTCACCTCAACGACAAGTCCATCTTTGTAGTTATCTTAAGTTGTGTTTGTTTGGAGGTGAAATATAGTAGATGAAAATTTTCTAGGAGAAAATGGGAAGGAAAATTTTTTTAGAATGTATTTGATTGAGTGGGGAGAAAGGAAAATAAATAATAAGATCCGGGTGTTTTTCTTTCGGATCTACCAAAAAGTTTTCTCTTCAAAATTATGAGAAAATGTTTGGACAAAAAACTCCCCTGTGCTAAGGTGCCAAGTACTGTTCATAGTATTTTTTTTTTCCTTGTTTTCTTCTCCGTTTTGTCTTTTATATATGTGTCAGCTGTTTCTTTTTGTTATTTTATAAATTTCCTTCTTTAGTTTTTTTTTTCTCCTTTTCCTTTTCTTAATCTCCTTTAGTTTTTTTTTTTGTCGTTTTCCTTCTTTTTTTCTTTTTTTTTTAATTTCGTTCTTTAGCTTTTTCTTTTTGTCGTTCTCTGTACACTTTCGGCGCTTTTATTTTATTTTTGTTCATTTGTATTTTTTTTCCTGTTATTTTTTATGGGTATGAAAGTAAATTTTTACCAACTATATTTTCTATTCTTCAACTTTTCTATTCTCAAACCAAACATCAAGAAAAACTAAAAACTTTTCCGTCCTTTCACTTTCTATCCTCTCTTTCCATCTTCTATCGTCTTACTCGTGACTAATTTCTTTTTCTTTTTTCTTTTAGAAAGGTATATTCATGTCTAATTTAATAAGCCGTTTTCACCTCAACAACAAGTCCATCTTTATAGTTATCTTAAGGTGTGTTTGTTTGGAGGTAAAATATAGTAGATGAAAATTTTTTATGAGAAAATAGAAAGGAAAATTTTTTTAGAGTGTGTTTGGTTGAATGGGAAGAAAGGAAAATAAATAATAAGATTCGGGTGTTTTTTTTTTCAGATCTACCAAAAAATTTTCTTTTCAAAATGGTGAGAAAAAGTTTGGAGAAAAAACTCCCCTGTTCTAAGGTGCCAAGTACTGTTCATAGTATTTTTTTTCTTGCTTTCTTCTCCGTTTTGTCTTTTATATACGTGTCAGCTGTTTCTTTTTGTTATTTTATAAATTTCCTTCTTTAGTTTTTTTTTTCTCCTTTTCCTTTTCTTAATCTCCTTTAGTTTTTTTTTTTTTGTCGTTTTCCTTTCTTTTTTTTTTTTTGTTTTTTTTAATTTCGTTCTTTAGCTTTTTCTTTTTGTCGTTCTCTGTACACTTTCGGCGCTTTTATTTTTTTTTTTGTCCACTTGTATTTTTTTTCCTATTTGTTATTTTTTATGAGTATGAAAGTAAATTTTTACCAACTATATTTTCTATTCTTCAACTTTTCTATTCTCAAACCAAACATCAAGAATAACTAAAAACTTTTTTGTCCTTTTACTTTCTATCATCTCTTTCCATCTTCTATCCTCTCACCTTTTTATCCATCCAACCAAACAGACCTTTAAAAAAAAAGAAAAAAAATGAGACCGTCATCTAATAGAGATTAGGATCCAGTGCAATAACATTTAGCAATTGCTCCATTGAATTCACTCCAATTCTCTCATGACTCTTTTTACTTTTATTCAATTTTTTATATTTAGTGGATGGAATTTTTTATTATTATTTCAACTTTAAAATTCAATCTCTCCAAAGAAAACGTATGTCCACTAAATAATAATAAAAAATACCCGGATGGAGCAATTGAGTGAGGGTGGAAGTGGGGGAATAGTTACCCAAAGAAAACGTATGTCCTTACGCCAGCATTTTCATAATGGCGAAAGAGCACAGTTCGTATTTGTAGGTTTATATTTCTATCTTCTTGGCTATAAAAGGCAGCAACAAGTAGTAGTAGCAGCATTATCAAAAAGAAAGTAGTAGTAGCAGCAGCAGCAGAAGAAGTTGATTGTTGAAGGAAAAAAGAAGAAGAAGCAAAGAATTAATAATGGGTGGAAGAGTAGAGAGAATAAAGCTGGGTTCACAGGGACTGGAGGTGTCTGCACAAGGCTTAGGGTGCATGGGAATGTCCGCCTTCTACGGTCCTCCAAAACCTGATGAAGACATGATCTCTCTCATCCATCATGCCATCCACACTGGTGTCACTTTACTCGACACCTCCGACATCTATGGCCCCTTCACCAATGAAATCCTCCTTGGAAAGGTACTAATTTAAAATATTGTACGTGTTCCTACTACTTTCCTAGCTTATTTTCCATTAATTTTGCGTGGGTGGTTGGTTGCTACAGGCTTTGAAGGGAGGGGTAAGAGAGAAGGTGGAATTGGCAACAAAGTTTGGTAATAGCATTGCGGATGGGAAGAGGGAAATCCGTGGCGATCCAGGGTATGTGAGAGCAGCTTGTGAGGCCAGTTTGAAGCGCCTCAATATTGATTGTATTGATCTCTATTATCAGCATCGTGTTGACACCCGCGTTCCCATTGAAGTCACGGTTAGTTAATTCATATCAGATTCAGATATCAGGTCTTACTCTCTAAGTAGTAGTCTTGTGCTTTTTTCTTTTCAATGTCCCCATTCCGCATATATATATATATATATATATATATAGTAAGTTAGTAACATCACCATTTGTCTTTCATTATATAAAAAATTATTCTTTGCATATATATGTGATGGCTGTACCTGGAATATACATTTTTTAACTCTCACAACCACTGGCGGCTCTGCGTTTAGTCCAGGATGGTCACAGGATTACTTTGACTTGAACTTTTTTTTAGAGAGATGTTAGGTCTATAATATTTATATAATATATTTACAATAAATTAGAGGTAGTTAATTGTTATTGATTCAAATTTGAAACTACCATTAAAATTGCTTTTTTGTCCCAACAATAACAACCAGTATCAATCTGCCACTTAGGATTTATTGTAAAAATGTTGTAAATATATTATTTTTTTTTATATATAAATTTTAAAAATTTATGATTTTTTAATCCTTAAAAAATATTCGTGACCACCTTAAATTTTTTTAGGCCTAACATAATTAAATTTTGGACAAAATTTGGTAACAAATTTTTTCTTTTTTTTAATTGTACGTGAATTTTGAAAATTTCACAAATAGATGCATTTTCTTCTTATATCTTTCATATTTGTAAAATTTCAAAAAGATCAAGGATTAATAGCTATGTCATCACTCAAATCTTTAAATTTCGAGTTTTTGTAATCTAAAATTATACATAAATGATAAATTTATGAATCAAAAATAAATAAGATACAATTGACATAAAATTTGACATGCGTTTTAAGAACATAAATATTAAAGAACATACAATTCAACAATTAGATTTTCAAAATTGACCATGTTAATTTATTTAATGAGAGTTGTAGCCTTAGGGTATAATTAAGTTTGTAGCCAAATTTTGTCCCTAAACTTTAGTCCCCTTAACAATATATTAGGTCCATACAAACAAAAAGAAAAATTCCAAGAACAAATTTCTATCTAACTAAAAGTTTGATAGAGATGTAACTTGCAACATTGGTAATGAAATTATCATGCAAACATTTCAAAATTTTTTAAAAAAAAATTGTAAAAAGAAATTGTAAGACCTTATGTATTTGTGTGAGTGTGTTTTTTTTTTTTTTTTTGGTCAATATATGAAGTTCTCTTCTAATTAAATTTTGTGTAATTTAAGTTTCTTAATAACCACCCTGGAAAATATTCCTAGAGCCCCCACTGCTCACAACCTTATCTTAATGTATTTTGTAACTAACTTCCACACAATAAAGACCATTGTATTTCTATAAAAATAAAAATAGGGGAGGGACTATTCTTTGTTTCTTTCAAAGTTCTTTCTAGCTTACAAGGGTCACTCCATTTTTAGATAAAGTAATGTAGTAAAGCCTAAGTTGAGGCAAATGTCTATGGCGACAGGGTTGGCTTATTAATTGCAATGTCATGACATGTCACAATCGATCTCCTTATTTTATCCTGTTTATGTTCTCTTCTTGGTTTCAACTCATGATCTTTGTTAGCATGTATTTCTTCAATTTTAAGTGTTAATCCAACTCTTTTGCTTAGTAAATTTTTGTTTCAAATGGATTTTTCCAAACAATAGCTGGTGGAAATAGAGTGTATGCATTCAATTCAGAAATAGAACCAAAAATGTTGGCAGTAGAGAAATCCCCTTTTACAGAAATTTAGCCAATTATCTTTTATTTTTTTCATTGTCTATTTCCTGATAATTATTTGAACAACATGAGCAGAATCTGTTTGGATTCCATTTAGAGTCGAGCTGATTTTGTCTTCTGATTTTAAAAGTCCCCGTTGGAGTCATATCCTGTCTCAGTGAAATGCCATATTAAGATTTGACTGAAGATCCAAGATTTTAAGAATGTCATTCAGAAAAAAGAGTGCGGGATATTTAGCCACACTTTGTTACACCCTCCTTTTTGTAGTTTCCTCTCTCAGGAACACTATTATAAGCCTTTTTACTATCATATTTTTTTAACATGAACATTGTGTAGACTTCCTTCTCCGTTCTATACTTGTGGTGCCAAAAAATGTAGAAGTTTGTTCTCACTTGCCACTTTTGCTCATTCATATTGGAAGAACTGAAACCTTCTTTCACATTTCCATTATAGTTTAGAGTATTGGAAGAAGATCATGTGTATGAATGACAACAAAAGCAAACCAAATTAGGAACTCCTCATTTTCTCCTTTATTCTACTTCAATCAATTCAACTGAGTGAGGGAATCAAACTAATGATTTTTTTTATTAATTGAATGAACTGAATATTGAATTAATGCAGGAATCAACTATCGCTTTTGTTTTGATGAACTCATTTTCACTTTTCTATATAATGTATTTCATACAACTTCACCCCATCCCCCCATTCTTATCTGTATCTCCACATCCCTAATATTTTGGACTGCATCCTAGGCAAATTCAAGAAATCAATATTCTGAATTCATTTTTATATTTAATATATATTTTTAGTGAATTCACATTTCCTTTTGGGGAGAGAGAGAGTCAAAGGCACCATGTTTTACTTGTGTCCCTTTTGAAGGATTAATGAGCATTGTTGTGAAGGCGTCATATTTTGACATATGATGACTATCAATATGCATAATTAAATTTAGCTTCATGCTTCATGCTTCACTGTAAGTGATCGTCATTGTTAAATTATTTAGTAATTATTTATGAGATCTTTGAATAAAGGAAACTACCATTTGTCTAAGAAGATGTAACCATGAACCTATCCTATCATGACTGTCAGATAATGATTAGCAAGCATTATAATTTGGCATTTATCATATTCTAAGTAGTCTAATTACATATCAATATACTATTGTTACAGTGATTATCTTGCAGTTATCTCTTTGTTAGCTAGCTTAGTTGTTACATTTGTTGCCACTATTTTCTCTTAATGTGTCCCATTATGCATCTTTTAAAATCTTGTTGTTGAGCATCCTCTAATTCTATTTTCTCTTAATATGTCCCATTATGCATCTTTTAAAATCTTGCTGTGGAGCATCCTCTAATTCTAATCTCCTTTGTATTGTAAGATTGGAGAACTCAAGAAACTAGTTGAAGAGGGTAAAGTGAACTATATAGGTCTATCTGAGGCCTCTGCTTCTACAATTAGAAGGGCACATGCGATTCATCCCATAACTGCTGTGCAGCTAGAGTGGTCTTTGTGGTCTAGAGATGTGGAGGAAGAAATAATTCCTACTTGCAGGTGAGGTGTCAAATACAATTGCATTTTAAGGTATATAATAATTATGGTTCAAAATTTAAATTTACTCTCCTAATTGTTCAGGGAACTAGGGATTGGGATTGTGGCATACAGTCCTCTAGGACGAGGGTTCTTTTCGTCTGGGTCTAAGGTTCTTGAAAATCTAACGGACGATGATTTCCGAAAGGTTTGTAGGTCCATCACTCCAATGTTGTGCTTCGAAATGAGATATACATGCATTTAATTTCACAGTTTTATAGCATCATCAGTGCATTATTAGAGATTTTATCTCCCCAGTTGGCTCACATGGTGATTGATCTTGCAAATATCTATATGCTTTGCCTGATTCTCTTAATGAACTAATACAGCATATAAGATTTGACTTGTTACCAATTTCGTTAGTGGTTATAGTATACAGGTAATCTAATAATCTGAACAAGTGATTTTCAATGTCTAAATGATTTGCTGATAACTTCACAGTGCAGATGTCAAGTGTCTATTGTATATTCGTTATTGTATCCTACCTCATTTCTCATTTAACCACTTTATAGATCAGTTTTCTTGAAATAGAATATTTTCCCATTTACTCCTTTTCGTTTTACAGAAAACTATTTTTATGTAATGGTTATGGACTAATTGTTTGTTGCTATATATTTTGTCATTGCTCCAAAGAATTATAATAATCAATTCTAGAATCTATGTAAGTCATCTATGAAAGAAGTTTTTGACTTTTTGGATGATGTACTCTTGAAAGATACTGATTTTAATATATGCCAATACTTCAGTGGCACATCATACTGATTGAACTGAATAAATTAAGCATGGCATACCTAGATTACAATTGTTATTTTCCTACCTCTGTTTATGTCATCTGTACTGCCTTCTGGAATCTTTTAGAGTCATGAAAATTAAGTGATGCAGGACAATTAAGAGAAAATAAAAGAACAAGAAAACTAAAAGATAAACCCTAAGAATCAACACCTAGGGGTTGCTTGGAATTGGCACCAAGCAAGAAAATTTAGCCATCGACACCTAAGTTGTTAGGAATCAGCACCCAATGAATTGAAAAATCTCCCATCTGAATTTCATTAATCAATAGAGCTGTTAGAGGGACACATGGCTGTGGGTTGTGGATGAACATTAGGAAAGGTGCAGTCATGTGGTGTATGCAGCGGGAGAGGGTATTCGCATTCAATTCTAGCACGACTCTTGGAGCGGTCCTATTTCTTTGAAAGAGTTATATCAGGAATTTTTTGTCTGTGCTGTGGTTCAAGATGCTCTGATTTCTGATCTGATTTTATATGCACCAGACGGTGGAGGTAGAAGTTGGAACTTACTTTTCCATCATGAATTTAATGACTAGGAAATGGGGAGATTTCACTCTTTCTTTGAGCATGTTTTTGCCAGAATTCCAACGGGGGTGGGTGATGATGTTATGATTTGGCAGTTGAATCGTTTATGGTATTTTTTTATGTGCACTCCTTTTATAATTCTTTATTGAAAGCAACTTCTGTTTCTTTTCCTTGGCAAAGCATTTGGTGTGTTAAGATACCTAAAAGGTTGTCTTTCTTTTTATGGATTGCCGCTAGGGGTGGGATTCTTACAATAGATAACCTTGTTAAAAAGAACTTGCCTCTTGTTAATTGGTGTTGCCTATGTCCGTGTGATGAGGAAACTGTGGATTACCTTTTACTCCATTGTAGTTTTGCTCATGCTTTGTGGAGTGAGGTTCTTCTTTTGTTTGGGGTTCTGTGGGTGATGCCGAATTGCAAATATAGTTGTCTCTCTTCTTTTCGCTTGGAGGAATTGATTGGGGAATTATTCTTCAAATGTTTGGAATATAGTACTAGCATGTCTTATGTGGTGAGTAGGGAAGGAACACAATGCTTGAACTTTTGAGAACACTAAGCGACCTATTTATCTATTGAAGAATTTGCTAGCTAGGACCTTGTTTGAGTGGTCTTGGATTTTGGGTCTTACACATTGTATTTCCTTGTCTTTTTTCCTTATTTCTGTTAGAGTTTCTATTTTATTTATTTTTTTTTTGTATTATTTTCTTTGCTGTGAGTTTACAATCGTAAACACTTTGCACTTTTGCTATCAATAAAAATTTTATTACCTATAAAAATAATTAAAAAAAAAAGTCTAATAAAACATAAACCACTTGAAGCCATTATATAGAGCTTGCAAGAATAAAAGTTCATAAACCATAAAACTCTAAACTGATAGTAATCTAAAGGCCAATCCTTATCTAATCGTCTAATCCTTATGTGAACTCAAAATAAATTGGAATCCTAAACTAATCCAACTACATAAGAAATCCAATCTAATAAGGTGTGCTGTCCTCATCAACCCTCCTGGGGTGGGGAAGACTTAGCCCCATCAAGTATAACTCTGAGTAGTACTCTAATAAATCCGGATCAAGTTGCTGCGGCAAGTTGCTGCTGTTCATCACTTGTGATCCAAGTGCAATCCGATATTGGTAGTCCCTTCCAGTGAACTAGGTACCACTGAATTTCTCCATCCCTAGTAGAAATAATTTGTTCATCTAAAATAGCATCAATATTTTATTTACATACTGGTATAGGGATTTGGACAAAATCATGGGGTTGGTAATAAACTGTTGGGCCTTTATAAATATCCAAATTCTCACTATTAAAGATCGAGTCATTTTTATAATCAGTTTGAAAATCAACAATATATGCATTTGGTCCAACATGTTTCAACATTTTGACTAATTCAATACTACAAGCTTACAATTGCTTACTTGGAACCATGATGAAATCCCATGCTTGAAATTTCATGTAATTTGAAGTAGCATGAATTTTATAGGGATTATCATTTTCTGGATATTGTTTACTTACCTCATGATGCTTATATGTTCCTATTGACTCTAGTGCCCTATCATGGGGTGAAATGGGAGAGTACCTAAAGGCTTCCTACTTTACTTCAAATGGAATCATGCTTTCAGTTTTGGGACTTTCACATGCATATTGGTTTACATGGGAAATGGAATCCTCACTTTGTCTTTTCTAGATCACTCTCATGGGTTGTGAGTTGGTATCATTTGAATGCAATTAAGTTTAAGGTTTTCCTCGCATTAATCATCTCTGACATTGACTTCAGCCATGTTGGGTTCATACATTTCTTCTATATCATCCTCTTTATTCTCTTTCTCCTCTTCATAGAGGACATTCTATATCGTCCTCTTTATTCTCTTTCTCCTCTTCATAAAGGACAAGGGCCTTAGTTGGGCATTTGGCAGCAATATGACCAAAGCCTTGCGATTTAAAGCATTGTAGGTGGGAACCTATCCTTGATGATTCACTCTCCACACCTTTTCCTTTATCATCCCTAGCTAATGGTGCACTAATTGTGTTGGGCATAGGAGGGGGTAAGGTGAATTGAGGCCTAGGGGGTAAGGTGAATTGAGGCTTGCCACTTGAAGATAGAGGACTAGTGGTGATTCTATGGATTTCAGGATACCTCACAAATGGGGATCTAAAAGCTAACTCACATTTTCTAGCAAGTTCATAGGCATGATCTATGACCTAATCCAACTACATAAGAAATCCAATCTAATAAGGTGTGCTGTCCTCATCATTAAGCCAGGGAACAGCAGCTATGGATGCCTACAGACCTAAGTAGATGTGTTATGGAATTTTTTAAAACTTTATATTCATCATTGCCTTTATAAATTGTGCTACCTTAAAATTATTTTTAGTGATGAAGTCTTGATGTTGATAACAATAAGTATTTTAACATGTAATTATCATTGGCTTTATGAATGACATAATGAGTAGTGACCCTGCCTCCATGAAAGTCTCCGTTGTTTTTTTGTGATTCAGTCCTGATGCTAGCTAATATATGTAGTTGCTACTTGTAGTTCCTACCCAGGTTCCAACCTGAAAATCTGGAGCATAACAAAACCATATTTGAGCGTGTTAATGAAATGGCAGCAAAGAAGGGATGCACCCCATCACAACTAGCATTGGCTTGGGTTCATCACCAAGGAAAGGACGTGTGTCCCATACCTGGAACCACCAAGATTGAAAACTTTAACCAAAACATTGGAGCTCTGTCTGTGAAACTAACACCAGAAGAAATGGTTGAACTTGAATCATTTGTTGCTGAGGATGTCGTGAAGGGCGACAGGTATACGAAGGACGTTGCAACTTGGAAGGATTCTGAAACCCCGCCACTTTCTTCATGGAAAGCTACATAAGCACAAGTCTATTTCTATGTATCAATATGTACGTGAGTTTCATGAGCTTTTGTCATTCGTCATGTATCCACAAGTACGTTGAGTTTAGGTTGAGTTCTTGACTGCTTAAAGAATAAGTACGTTATGATGAAAATAATGTATGCTTATAAATTATTATCATACCAGCTTTAACGACCTCGATTATAAACATAGAATACAAATTATCTATCCCATTTTTTATATTTTGCTTTATGCTATGAATGCTTGCACACGTGGTAAACCTTACCAAAACAACATGGTCCCAAGTACTAGGCAATTTAGCCTATGGTGCCTTGGGGTCAATCAAGTTTGGGTTGTATTCAACCTTATGATCGTTATATTTATTTCACCGTGAAACTGGCTCACTGATCATTTGTGGCCTCTAGCCCTCAAACTGAGTACAGGTGAGGCATCTAATCTAATACATGAAAGACAAAAAGATTCCCACTCTTGTTAATATATAGTATCTTAACATCCTTCTTAGTAGTTTCATGCTATAAGAAAACAGAGAGCTAGGAAAGAGAGGAATGGATAACAAGCTAGAGAGAAGACCAAGATTTAAGAAATTTTCTGTTAATTGCAATAATTAAGAACTGTGAAAACAAGAGGTATTTATATACCAGAACAATCACCAGACTAGATAACCTACAACTAACTACTCCCACATTGTACAGATCTACTTACTTACAACCAATCAGTACATTACATGTGTCTATATATACATTACATTGTAAACTACAAGTCGTATTAACCATGACTGTCGTATATCAAGCCCAAATGCTAATCTTCCATTACTCTGTTCTGATGCTTTGCCTCTCTGCCTAATGCTCTGCCTCTCTACCTGAGCCAACTTCTCCAACTACACTTTATCTTCATTAGCTTAAGCCACTTGAATCTTCTTTCTTCTTCTGTTTGTGATCTTTGCAGTCAACATTATTTTGATATTCCCCCTCAAGATGAGAAGCTAAACTATGGATGTTCACAACATTCATCTTGCCCAATAAGGATTTCAATTGTTGACTGTTGAGAGCTTTTGTAAGCAAATATGCCAATTTTGAATGTGTAGGAGTAAAGAACATCCTAACAACATTATCTTGCACCTTATCTCTGACTAGATGGCAGTCCACCTCTATGTGTTTGGTTCTTTTGTGAAACGCTGGATTTTCTCCAATGTAAATGGCAGCTTGATTGTCACAAAATATAAGAGCAGGTTGAGGATGAAAAATCTCTAAATCCTTCAATAAAGCTGGTAACCAAGTCATTTCACAAACGGTGACAGCCATGGCCCTATATTTTGCTTCAACAGAAGATCTTGACACTATAGACTGTTTCTTGGACTTCCATGACACTAGAGAATCACCCAAAAATATGCAATACCCTGTAGTAGACCTTTTGGTATCAATGCAAGATGCTCAATCAGCATCTGTATATGCTTTCAAGTGGAAATTAGATGTAGCAGATAGCAAGATACCTTGTCCAGGACAGCCTTTTATGTACTGCAACACCTTATAAGCCACATCCAGATGAGGCTTCCTAGGTTTTGACATGAATTAGCTTAACTTGTGAACAGGATATGCAATGTCTGGCCTAGTGATAGTTAAATCAATAGTCTGCCCACCAACCTTCTGTACACACCTGGATTAGATAGCAGTTTTCCTTGATATTTGTTTAATTTTAAATTCTGTTCCATTGGCACCTTACTAGGCTTGCAAGCTGACATTCCAGCATCCTTCAAGACCTCTAATGCATATTTTTGTTGACACAAAGTAATCCCTTTGTCTGATCTAGCTACCTCAAGACCAAGAAAGTATTTTAAACCTCCAAGGTCTTTAAGTTTAAAATGCTGATCTAAAGAAACCTTAAGTTCCTCAACTGCTTGAACATTGTTGCTTGCTATGAGAATGTCATCAACATAAACCACCAAAAGTATGAAAGAATCATTAAACTTCTTTGTAAACAATGAGTAGTCAGCCTTAAATTTCTTAAAACCATGCTGGTTGATGACAGAACAAAACTTAGCATTCCATTGACTTGATACCTGTTTAAGTCTATACAAAGACTTATTCAATTTGCAAACAACATTCCCCCCTTTGCTGTGAAAGCCTTGAGGGAGCTGCATATACACCTCCTCATGAAGATCACCATTCAAGAAGGCATTGTTGACATCTAATTGGATCAAATGCCATCCTTTCACAGCAAATATGGCAAGAAGAGTCTTAACAGTAGTGAGCTTGGCAACCGAAGAGAAAGTGTCAGTAAAATCCAATCCCTCTTGCTGAGTAAAACCCTTAGCAATAAGTCTTGCTTTATACCTCTCTACAGAACCATCTGCCTTGTATTCCACCCTATAAACCCATTTACATCCAATAGCCTTTTTGTTTGAAGGCAAAGGAGTAAGAGTCCAAATATTATTAGAAACCAAGGCTATAATCTCAGCATCCATGGCCTCTTGCCATTTAGGATCCTTAACAGCCTCATGATAGAATCTTGGTTCAAGAATAGAGGTAATAAGAGAGCAAAAATTGGCATAAGAAGGAGAGAGATGGGAAGAATCAAGATAGTCAAAAAGAGGGTATTTTGTACTTGGATTGGCTGAGGAAGAACCTGACTTGCTGATAGGATGAGATTGAGTAGGCTCATTAGTAATAATAGTGTTGCACTTGTAGTGTTGCAAGTAGGAAGGGGTTTTGGTAGCCCTAGAAGACCTTCTTAAAGAAGGAAGGGAAGCATGTGGAACGACAGCATGCCCTTGATCAAGGGGCAAAGAACCAGGTTCTGCATAATCTATAATGACAGAATCTGGTATAGCAGAATCTGGCAGTGCAAAATCTGAGATGACAGGCAAAGAAAAGTCTAAAAATGGACTAGAAACCTAAATAGGACCAGAATCAGAGGATGGAAGACCTGGTGAAGGAATAATAGGTTCTAAAAACATGGAATTGTGTGGAGTAGCCACATTAGGACAAATGTGAGGAAGGGAAATAGATGAGTGAGGTGAAGTGGCAAAAGAAATGAATGGGAAAGTAGTTTTATAAGAAGAAACATCCCTTGAAATGAAAATCTGCATTGTGACGAAGTTTAACAACTTGTAACTCTTAACACCATAAGGATACCCAAGAAAAACACAAGGAATAGATCTAGGAGCAAACTTAGACCTATTGTGAGCTAATGTAGAGGCAAAGCAAAGGCATCCAAAAACTTTTAAGTGATGATAAGAAGGAATCTTGCTATAAAGCTTCTCAAAAGGAGTTTTATGGTCTAAAATAGTACTAGTCAGCATACTTATGATGTAAACAGTTGTCAAAACACAATCTCTCCAATAACAAAGTAGTATGTTAGACTGAAATTTCAATACCCTTGCAATGTTTAGAATATGTTGATGCTTTCTCTCCACAACTGAATTCTGTTGTGGAGTAGCAACACAGGAGTGTCAATGAATAATCCCATGTTGAGCATAAAACTCTTTGAGGAAAAACTCTTGAGCATTGTCAGTTCTAATCACTTTGATGCTGATTTAAAATTGAGTGAATATCATTTTGCAAAATGAAATCAGTAAAGGCCTAGTTTTTGTTTTAGATTTCATGAGGTAAACCCATATGGACCTTGTAGCATCATCTACAATAGTAAGAAAGTATCTAAAGCCATCATGAGTTGCTTTAGCAAAGGGTCCTCATACATCACAATGGATTAGATCAAAAGCATGATCAGGCAAGTGTTTACAATTAGGAAAAGGCAATCTTTTATGCTTTGAAATAGGACAAACAACACATTCTTTATTGAAATGAAAGGAAGATACATCAGATATACAATGATGAAGTTTGTCATCAGAAATATGTCCTAATCTAAGATGCCACAAGTAAGGCTTGGTAACAATAGGAACATGAGAAACAGAATGAACAAAGGACTGTAAAATTGACTCTATGACAGTAGTAGCTTCTGAGATAGACTTGCAATTCTCTAAAGTTTGCAACAGGTATAGATTGCTATGAAGCTTACCAAATTCAATCATTTTCCAGCAAGTAAGGTCTTGTATGAAACAATAATTGGAGAGGAAAACCAAACAACGTGACAAGGACTTGGTTAATTTGCTTACTGAAATCAAATTGAAAGTAAAGGCTGGGACACAAATCACATCCTCAAGAATTAAGGTTGAAGTGACCTGAACAGTGCCTATGTGTGTGACAGGAACCTTTTCACCATTAGGCAAATGCACAAAAGAAGAGATTGAACTAGCAATCTTAGTAAACAATGAAGTGGAATGGATAATATGGTCAGTGGCCCCTGTATCAAGAACCCAAGTTTCCTCATTGTAAGCTGTTTTGTTTGAAGGATTTTCAGTAAAAACTGAATTCTTTAAATTAAGACAAACAGAATCCTAGAAAAAGGCACAAGAAATACCTGAGAGAGCTGAATTTGCTGAGTGAATAGCATCGTTGGTGCCAGAAGAAGATGCATGAGAACTCAACATTGACAACAACTGCTGGTATTGTTCAGATGTGAAAGGGAAAGATCCTGACTGTGATGTAGCCTCAGATTGACTAGGTTCACCATCAAAAGTCACTTGATTAGCCATAGACACCTTGCCCTTTTGCTTGTAACATGGTGGAAATCCAATTAGTTTGTAGCACTTCTCCATGCAATGACCAACTTTGCCACAATGACTGCATACAGGTCTACCCTTTCCTTTTGTGCTCTTCCCAGCTTGATTGAACCCTTGTGTCTTGACTGCAAGGGCAGTTGAATCAACTAAAGTTCCTCCATTGAAACCTAAAGCCCTTTGCCTTTCCTCTTGTATCGCCAAAGAGAAAGCCTTGTCAATTGAGGGACTTGGCTCCATCATCAGAATTTGAGTCCTGACTTGTGAATAGACTTCATTCAAGCAATTAAGGAATTGCATCAAGGAATCTTGATGATGAAAGGATGTGATCTTGTCATTCACTCCATAGAAAAATTTACTACAAGAACAACATGGTAAAGGCTTGAGATTGAGCAATTGATCCCAAGAAGCTTGAAGATTAGTGAAGAAAGTAGTCACTGTTGCATCTCTTAGCATAATTGTTGAAATCAGTTTCTGAAGCTGTGAAATCCGTGGACCATTAGCTTGTGAGAAATGATTCCTGAATGAATTCCAAACCTCCATTACAGTGTTTCTATAAATCACACTTGCAGTGATGTGAAGAGAGATTGAATTCAAGATCCATGAAGAAATCATGGAATTGTTCTTTGACCAGGCAATCTTTTCCAAAGGAGTAATTGCATGGAAGCTGTTATGGAACCATCCACAAAGCCTAGCTTGCTCTTCACATCCAATGCCATACACATAACCCTAGCCTAATTAGGGTAATTGTCTTCTGTCAAAAGCTAAGTGACAAGAATTGCACTTGGTGACTCTACATGATGCAAGAAAAAAGGACTTCTCGGATCCTCCATTGGAGAAAGCTCATGATGAGCAGTGGATTGAGAAGAAGAAGATTGCGAAGTTTGATCTTGGTTCGCCATTGACAGAAGCACAAAGCTCTGATACCATATAAGAAAACAGAGAGCTAGAAAAGAGAGGAATTGATAACAAGCTAGACAGAAGACCATGATTGAAGAAATTTTCTATTAATTGCATTAATTAAGAATTGTGAATACAAGAGGTATTTATATACCAGAACAATCACCCAGGGCCGGCTCAACAAGTTCTGGGGCCTTAGGCGAAAATTTTAAATGGGACCTTTTTATAATTAAATATTAATAAAATAAAATATATTTATATATTGAATTTTTTTATTTAAAATCTATTTTTCTTGCTTTTTGAGATGCAAAATTACTAATTAAGTTTTTGAAAGTTTAAACCTGCACAAATAAAAATTAATTTAATACATGATTTAATAAATTAGTGTCACTATAATACAAATGAGTTGATACGATATACATCAAATTATTAATTGGTATAATAATTTATAATAATAAATAAAGTGTCAGATTAAAAAAAAAAAAAAAAAAAAAAAAAAAAAAGTTGAGAAACCGTCGGACTAAAGTGAATCACTGTGGTCATTAACAAAAAAAAAAAATACTGTGCTGTGGTCAGTGGTTTGTCACGTGACATGACAGACCACTGACCACAATACTCCTATTAAAAAAAATTTGAGAACCATCCACAGGGCCATCCATGATCCAGCCGGATCAGCTTTTTTTCTCCAATTTCTATGGCTAAGTTTTAAAGTAGATAAAGGTCCCATCCCATCAAACAGTTGTGCTGCTTGTGCAGTGCAGTGAACGGGTGAAACAAACTAAAAATATATATAATATAAGTTTAATAAATAGATGACTCTTCACTCTTCAGTCTTTATTTTCGGAAAGACAAAGAGAAAGAGGGGAAGAAAAAACTGAAGCAGAATTGCAGAAAAATACCTTCTGTGACTGCCGGCTGGTGCCTGGTAGAGTGGTATGCAGGAATCAACAAAGAAAAATTTTAAGCTAGAGGGGCTGACTGACTGAGTTGATGAAAAAAGATCAAAAATCAAGATGAAGATGAAGAAAAGAAAGGTAAAACCGTAAGAATATAGATGAAGAGGCAGAGAGTTGAGAGGTTTTTCTTCTGTTTTTGACATTTATAATCTCTATTTTAGCATATTTCAAGACAATTACGTTATATTATTAATGAATTTGTCTGCTATTAATTTTAATTTTAACATATTTCAAGAATGAGTTAATATATTTGTCTCCTAAAATTTAATTGTGTTAGCTGAACTTTGACTTTTTTTTTTTTTTTTTTTTTTTCCTTTTTAATCTTTTGCATTTTAAGATACAATGGGGCCTTTTTAATGCATTTTATTGACCAATAAAAATGCTTAAAATTTTTTTTAACTAAAATATATAAATAAATATATTATATATAAAAATTTTTTTTACAAGTGGGGCCTTCTTTTATTGGGGGGCCTTAGGCGATTGCATCTCTTGCATTTGCTGTTGAGCCGGCCCTGCAATCACCAGACTAGATAACCTACAACTAACTAATCCCACATTATACGGAACTACTTACTTAGAACCAATCAGTACATTACACGTGTCTATATATACATTACATTGTAAACTACAAGTCGTATTAATCATGACCGTCGAATATCAAGCCCAAATGCTAATCTTCCATTACTCTGTTCTAATGCTCTGCCTGAGCCAACTTCTCCAACTAGGCTTCATCTTCATTAGCTTAAGCCACTCGAATCTTCTTTCTTCTTCTGTTTGTGATCTTTGCAGTCAACATTATTTTGATACATGCAAACCAAAAAGGTAAATGTTGAACATCCAAAAATCTATGAATTATTTCAAAGCAAAAAATTAGCATCCATCACCATAAAAAAAGTTGAGAAATGGCCTTGGCCTATACCTCAATCTTGCAAAATTTTGTTAGTGTTAATGACTTAAAGCCTTTAAAACTCGGCCACCAGATAAGCTTTCAGCAAATCCCAAATTAAATTGGGTAATGTGAGGATTAGTTTTGAGCTCCTTCAAAATTTAAGCTTTCGTTTCTTCTGCTCAGAGGTAAGAGAATTTTTAAAAATTAAAATTAAAAAAAAAAAAAAAAAAAAAAAAAAAAAAAACACTCAGAAGGTCATTACACGATTTTAAAGCATATATTGCTCTAACTTGCTTTAAAAAGAACATTATAAATGGATAGTCATCTTTTATGCAATAAAACTAGTGTATATGCAATATTACATTTAAACCAAGGGCGGAGCTAGGAGGGTCGCGCAGGGGGCAACTGGCCTCCCTGCTCACCCAAAAATTACCCTTAGTTCTTCTAGCTAATACTTATTAAAAACCCTTGCCTACTTTTTTGTTTGGGGGGGGGGGGGGTTATAGTAATAGGAATTTATAATACATCAGTTTGGACTATCTTCCTTAACCTAGGAGGAATTTTATCTTACCAAAAGCTCTACTCACTCACACTTACACTCTGTTTGTTTCGATGGAAAACTTTGTGTAAAAATAGTTTTCTGTATTTTCCAGTATTTGGTAACATCAGAAAAAATGAATCAAAGGAAAACTATTTTTAGTTAACAGAAAAAGTATAGCTTATTTTTAAAGATTGTTTTCCATACAAAGTGTAAGTATGTTGTGTGGATATCTTATAGTGGCTTGGGCAACAGGGTTTTAACCCTAACATTTGCATTTCTCTATGCCCTCCTCACAAATAGAGTATTGCTTGTTGACCAAGGAATGAATATGGCTAATCTTTTTTGTGAGCCATTCCCAGAAAAACCATGGCTTTTGCCTGTTGACTTCCCCCTCAAAGAGACATTTAAAATCCTTGGTCAAAAGTTTCCTCATTCTTATGGGAACATGTTGAAGAAGAACATCTTAAATACTTCAACAGTATCACTACCATCATATTTATATCTCCATCTAGCACATGATTACGATGATCATGATAAGCTCTTTTTATGTGATCAAGATAAAACTCTTCTCAGTAGAGTTCCTTGGATGATAATGAAATCAGATAACTACTTTGTCTCATCTCTCTTCTTGATGCCCTCTTTTGAGCAAGAATTAAGCAAATTATTCCCACAAAAAGATACTGTTTCCCTCCACTTAGGCTGGTACCTTTTCCACCCCTCAAATCATGTATGGGGCCTAATAACAAGGTACTATGAAGCCTACTTAGCTAAAGCAGATGAGAGGATTGGAATTCAAATAAGAAATTTTGATACAGGACCTGGTCCTTTCCAATATGTGATGGATCAAGTTTTAGCTTGTACACTAAAGTATAAAGTGTTGCCACAAGTAGATAGGAAGAGAACTATCTTTACCCAATTAGAAAAGGCAAACTTGAAAGCTATCCTTATAACATATTTGAGTTCTAGGTACTTTGATAATGTAAGAAACATGTACTGGGAACACCCAACAATGAATGGAGATGTGGTTGAGGTTTTCCAACCAAGCCAAGAACAATTTCAACATACAAAGAACAGGTTGCACAACAGCAAGGCATGGGCAGAAATGTATCTCCTCAGCTTAACTGATGTCTTGGTTACAAGTGCATGGTCAACATTTGGTTATGTAGCTCAAGGTCTTGGAGGTTTGAAGCCATGGATTCTCTACAAGTCTGATAATCAGAAGACCCCTAATCCACCTTGTAGACAGGCCATGTCAATGGAGCCTTATTTTCATGCTCCCCCATTTTATGATTGCAAGACAGAGAAAGGAATTGATAATGGTGCACTTGTTCCCCATGTGAGACATTGTGAAGATATGAGCTGGGGCTTAAAATTGGTTAATAATCATGATGAGTTGTAGGCTTTTACAATTCATTATTTGTGTGAATGGGCTTCTCTTCCGATGGCACCTAACCCCTCCCCTGTCTCCCGTATCATGAATTCAACCTACCTTCCCTTCCCCTTCCCACAAATTTAATAAATAAATATATATATATATATATATATTATTTGTATTTACTCGACCAATTTTGAACACAAATATATTTATAAAATAGAATTCTTTTGCCACCAAGAGCCTTGTAGCTCAACTAATAGGCACATCTTGGTGTTTTGAATGAAGACATCTAGGTTCAAATCCTCCCACCCCTAATTATCAAATTATCAAAAACAAAAAAAACTTTTTCCCTTAAAGATTTTGAAAATAGCTAGTATCCATCCTTTATTTATTTATTTATTTTGTTTTATAGGTGGCCGATTCTGATGGTAGAATATCTATTGTCGATTTCAAAAACAATTGGAACTAAGGCTTGGTCGTTGCTCTATGTAATTGACATATAATAGTTGTATACCAATTGTATTTGACAAATAATGCCTCCACAAAAGATTCAAGTATACTAATATTGTCTTCTTAAAAAAAAGTATTCTAACATCAGAAGCAAACAACCATGAGGTATGGTTAATTAACATATTACCATCCTAAGTACCTTCTTATTTTATAGCGAGTCATTCTATGTACCTGTATTATTTCCTAGCTGTCTCATCCAAAATAGAACAATATCTTGCCTTGCAATTAGTACTCCACCCTTGACAACTTAATGCATCACGTTGTTAATTGCTGTGGATGCTTTACGATAGTGAAATTTGGAAAGCAATTCTTCAAGCCATATAGAAAATTTCACATGAATGGAACTAATGGGAATACTGATACATGGTGGTTTGATTTTAAATATAATAACTTGTACAATTGCCTTTCCTTCTTGATATTTTAAAACTAAAGTTTTTCATGCACCAAGAACAACTATGTCGGAAATTGAAAACCTGCATATTGTTCGGCTGTTTCACACCTATAACCATGGGAGAAAATGGGCATTTGCCCCTTTCGTCAAAGATTTTTAGCAAAATGCCCCATATCTGAAACTATTTTGGAAAATGCCTCTATTTGAAACTTGATTTTTGGACAATCGAGTTATAGTGAATTGAAAATTAAAAAAAAAAAAATCTGGAACTCAAGTTCCATGTAAAGTACTCGAGTTCCATGTGAAGTACTTGAGTTCATGGAACTCGAGTTCCTTGAAAAAATTCAAATGGAACTCGAGTACTTCACATGGAACTCAAGTTCCAAATAAAATAAAATAAAATTTCTAAGTCCACGTTCACTATAACTCGATGTTCCAAAAATTGAGTTTTACATTTGAAACTCGATTTTTAGAAAATCGAGTTTCAAAATATGGACATTTTTCTAATTAGTTTCAGACATGGGATATTTTGCTGAAAAATTTGTGAGAAAGTGGTAAAAGCCCATTTTGGCCTAGAACCATGTATGGCCCAACTCTTTGGCCTTTCATGAAATGTTCCAAAAAAATAATTATGCATGTCCCATACTCTATCAAAGTTTAGATCAAATCCACAAAACCCAAACTTTCTTAAGAACTGACAATGTTAGATTTGCTCTCCTCATGTACAATTACAGGAAATTGTAAATTATAGAGTTAGGAAATAAACAATTACCAGAAAACTATAAAATAAAAAATTGTTGGTGGTGGCTATAGAAGCAATTGACCCAACTACAAAAACTCAACCATAGAAGCAATCGACCCAACTGCAAGAACAATATTATGTTTGTTTTTAAATTTTATAAAACATAACTTTTAGATCTTTTTTTTTCTCTTGATTTTTTTAGTTTTTTATGTTTTGGGAGGAGAGAGATATAAAAGGATAGCAAAAATACAAATTTACCCCTATTTTTAACAGAGATGGGTAACAGGAGACTAACGGATCTTACCTCAAGTGGATAAAGTGACACTTTTCAAACCACAGGTAGGCAAAGTGGCTTCAGGTCAAATCACAGATGGGTTTAGTGTAATTTTCCTTTTATATTACAAGCAACTCAAGCTTCCTAAACTCGAGTTCCATGTGGACTTTTAGATTATAAAATACCAAATTAGCCTTTGCCACCATGTCACATTTTTTTGGAACTTGATTTTCATAAACTCAAGTTTTATGTAGAACTCAAGTTTCATTAACTCGACTTTCAAAATAGCGGTATAGTGCTAAATATTTCTCAAACAGTGGTAGATTGGTAAATATTTTGTTCAAAGATGGTATTTGGCCATTTTGACCCCAAATTGGAAACTAAGGTAAACTTTAGTGAGCAATTGCATCATTTTAGTGGATTGCCTACTTTAGCATTAAAAAATAATTAAAGTTTTTTTTTAATGTATTACTTTTTTTTTTTTTTTTTTTGAGAAACAAACACACACACAAGAGAGAGAAAAATGAGTTCTAATATAAAAGCACATCACAACTCCACTCAAATGTCTAATAAAGAAAAGAAAGGCTATCAAGTTATCCAATTGGAACAATTCCATTATTTCAATCGACAATACAAGGGTTTCTCAAAAAAAAAAAAAAAAAAAAAAATCGACAATACAAGGAAAAATATTAAAATGAAATTTTTTGGTAAACATAAGAAAGTGCATATATTTAAGGAGTTATTTTTAAAAAGTAAATTTAACTCGAAAGATTGTGGACTTCTCGATGATTTTTGTATCCTACTTATTGGTTTTTTTTTTTTTTTTGGCTAAGAGTATCCTACTTATTGTTTTACTTTTGTTGTTAGCCAATGCGTACATGCCTATGCAGTTATGCTTATCAAAAAGGCATAAATGCACTTTTAGTCCTTATATTTTGAATTTTTCCCATTTTAATCCCTACATTTTATTTTTACCAATGTTATGAATTTCGTTTCGTTCCAGCCGGAACGACTGGAAAATCTCGTACCGGTGTGTAAAATGGAATGATAATACCCTCCATTCCACCTCAGATTAAATTTCGCCCCATTTCGGCCCGTTCCAGGCATTCCGGTCAATTCTGGCCAATTTCGGCCGAAATTCATTTTCCGGCCAGTATGAATTCTGGCTTCTTATCTTCCCTTCTTGAACTTAATCGGTGTCTTTTTGCTCCTAGTCTCTCTCTCATCTCACACTATCTGACCCTCTCAACTTTGACAGAAAAGTTGAAAATAAAATTGAAGAGCAAGATGAAGCAAAAGTGGTGTGACTTCACTGACTTGCGAAAAAAAAAAAAAAAAAAAAAAAGGAGATGAAGAAGATAAGAATAAGAGGAGAAAAGAGCTCAGGCGTGAAATGATGAAGAAAGACCGAAATCTGCAATAATGAAATATAGAAGTAGCATTTGAGCAGGTAGTGTACTAGTCACGTGGGTGGGTTGGGAATTGGGAAAAAGTAGTCAGTATGAAGTTTCCTAGAAACACACTTGCGTACAATTATCAAAATATGAGTTTTATTTTTTTATTTTTTTTAAAACCATAAAATAAATGTTTTTTTTAAATAATAATCCCACTTTATTTTAATAGAAAACTATATTTGGTTAATTATTTTACATAATAGTAAGAATAACATATAAATATATATCTCACTTGTGTATAATTACCAAAATGTGAGTTTTATTTACAAAAAAAACATAAAATAAATGCTTTTTTTAAAAAAAATAACTTCCCACTTTATTTTAATAGGAAACTATATTAAATTAATTATTTTACATAATGTTAATAATAATATATAAATATATATTAGCAGTAATTTCGAAACGGTTTCTGAAACGGTACCCGAAATTGGTCGGTACCAAAATATTCCATTCCAATGGACAAACCGAAACGGGTTCCAAAATGGCATTCATAACAATGATTTTTACCACTTTTAGTCCCTAAACCAATTAACGTGGGTCATTTAAGTTCTTAAAGCACCATTCCGTCACCAAATTAACGGAAACAGACAGATCAATAAAATAATGTTTTGTTTTAATAAAAAAATGTTTTGTTTTACACCTGGATCAAAAGGAAATGGAGGAGGAGGCTGAAGTTGATGAGGCATCAGAGAAGGACGAGAATTTGAAGACTAAGAAGAAGAAGACGGAGAATGAAAAGGAAAATGAGAGCCACAAAGGTGAGGAATTTCCAGCTGGTTAGTTTCTGGGTTGGTGTTTAACAAAGTTTGATACAATTTGCACATTGATGATTTGTTAGTTTTTCTAATATAATTGGTGTGTGGCTTAAAAATTTTACTCATTACACTGTAAATATATACATGTTTTTGAAATGGTAATATATCAATTTAAATTTAGTTGGTTTTGATTTTTGACTACTGTACTCGTCAATGGTTCGATTGTGGGTTAATTCCTGGATTGGTGAGTGTTTTTGTTTTGGTTCATAATGATCTCTGTATATGTTTATGATCATATTTTTTTCTTTCTGACTCTCACTCAAACTTAAGTTGTTACCCTATGAATCTATGATGCTTATCTTACAGTTATTAAGTCAAAAATATTTCCATGTATCAATTTCTGGGTCAGTATTCAGGTTGGATATTCAAATTTTGCTCTTTAAATACGTTACTGATGCTAAGCTATCAGTTGATATGTTGGTGTCAAACTTTCCTTTTTAAAGATACACAAATTCTTGATCTATCTTTGGTAGCTCTATTTTTCTTTTCGTGAGAGCTATTGTTCGAATATATACTTGTTAATGGTTTTGGAATTTATTATTATTTTTTTGTCAGAGTAAAGCCAAGTTTATGCAACTTAATGCATACAATGTTTTAACTTTCATCTTTGATTTTTTTTTTTTTTTAACTTAATCCATATAATTTTATTGATTTTACTTGATCTGAATATTGTCATTTTACTTATGTAGTAGATTGAAAATTTTGTTTTGAGTTAGCATAGTGAGAAAGTTCTTATAGTGATTGTACCAAGGTTTTTCCATCTGTCTTTATATTTAGAAGTTTTTGTTTCAGCAAAACACCTCCTTTTGTGTACGCTTTAATTTCTGTACATATGAATGATTCATTGTCAAACCGTATTTTAAATGTATAGTCAAACTTGCTCTGGTTTGTAGTATGCTGTGTAATCTGTATAGGATTGTATTGAAAAAATAATGTGAACTAAAAGAGACATGTTCCACACACTGTATGTTGTGATCTGTAGTTAGCAATGGCAAGAATGATGTTGAAGATGAGTTGGTTGATGAAGCTGAATATTATGCATGGAATGAATTAAGGCTCCATCCTCTGCTCATGAAATCAGTATACAGGCTTGGGATCAAGGAACCAATTCCAATACAGAAAGCTTGTATTCCTGCAGCTGCTCATCAAGGGAAGGTTGGTTAAGCTTAATGATTGCTTCACGTCTGTTTCCCCGTTATTTTATTGATCCAGGTGTAAAACAAAACATTATTTTATTAAAACAAAATATTATTTTATTGATCCGTCTGTTTCCCTGTTAATTTGGTGACAGAATGGTGCTTCAAGAACTTAAATGATCCGCGTTAATTGGTTAAGAGACTAAAAGTGATAAAAATAAAATATAGAAACTAAAATGAAAAAAAGTCAAAATGTAGGGACAAAAAATGCTTATGCGGATATGCCATCAATGTCAATTTTCAATTAATATCACATAATAGGCTTTATTGAAAGATTTATTTCAACAGAAAACAAGGAGATCAAATCATATTTTCGAAATCAAATCATATTTTCGGAATAATTAATTATTCAAAAGTGGCCACTATAAATTGAAACTTTATAAATAAATAAAAATCATAGGAATGATACTCATGACTAATTTCTTTTTCTTTCTTTTTTTTCTTTTAAAAAGGTATATTCATCACTAATTTAATAAGCCGTTTTCACCTCAACAACAAGTCCATCTTTGCAATTATCTTAAGGTGTGTTTGTTTGGAAGTGAAATAGAGTAGATGGAAAACTTTTGAGAGAAAATAGGAATGAAAACTTTTTTAGAATGTGTTTGGTTGAGTGGAGAGGAAGGAAAATAAATTATAGGACCTGAGTGTTTTTTCTCAGGCCCACCAAAATTTTTTTTCACCAAAATGGAGAGAAAATAAGAGAGAAAGAGAGTGTTTGATACATACACTTAAAAATTGAAAATATGTATAGAAATATATGTGGATAAAAAATATGTAAAAATATGTGTAATATTATTTAAAAATTAAAAACATGTATTTAAGTTACTGTACAAAACAGAGCCGAAGTATTTGAACAAAAAACTCCCCTCAGCTAACGTGCTAAATATTGTTCATGGTCTTTTTTTTCTTGCTTTCTTTTCAGTTTTGTCTTTTTATATACATGTCAGCTATTTGTATTTTTATTTTATAAATTTCCTTCTTTAGTTTTTTTTTTCGTCCTTTTCCTTTTCTTAATCTCCTTTAGTTTTTTTTTTTTTTTTTTTTTTTTTTTTTTCGTTCTTTAGCTTTTTTTTTGTCCTTCTCTGTACCCTTTTGGTGCTTTTATTTTTTTTTCTTATTTGTTATTTTTTTATCAATTAGGAGAATGAAAGTAAATTTATATAAAATATATTTTTTATTTTTTTATTTTTTTATTCTCAAATCAAATATAACGAAGAAAAATTAAAATTTTTTTTATCTTTTTACTTTTTTACTATTTTTTTCATTTTCTATCTTCCTATTTTTCTACTCCTCCAATTAAACAAACTCTTAAAAAAATAAAAAATGAGACCGTTCTCTTATACGAATTAAGATCCGTTGCAATTACATTTAGCAATTGCTCTCACTCCAATTCTCTCACAACTTTTTTTACTTTTATTCAATTTTTTATATTTAAGGGTTAAAATTTAACCTTTTTTTTTTCAACTTAAAACTCAATCCTTCCAACAGACGGTGGGGCCGTGGGGGTGGGAGTGGGGGAATAGTTACCCAAAGAAAACGTATGTCCTTACGCCAGCATTTTGATATTTCTATCTTCTTGGCTATAAAAGGCAGCAACAGTAGTAGAAGTTGATTGTTGAAGGAAAAAAAAGAGAGCAAAGAATTAATAATGGGTGGAAGAGTAGAGAGGATAAAGCTGGGTTCACAGGGACTGGAGGTGTCTGCACAAGGTTTAGGGTGCATGGGAATGTCAGCCTTCTATGGTCCTCCAAAGCCTGATGAAGACATGATCTCTCTCATCCATCATGCCATCCACACTGGTGTCACCTTCCTCGACACCTCCGACGTCTATGGCCCCTTCACCAATGAAATCCTCCTTGGAAAGGTACTACTAATTACGTGTTCCTAGCTAGGCAGCAATGCATATGCATTACTCACTCTTAATTTTCCATTAATTTGGCGTGGGTGGTTGGTACAGGCTTTGAAGGGAGGGGTAAGAGAGAAGGTGGAATTGGCAACAAAGTTTGGTGCTAGCTTTGCGGATGGGAAGATGGAGATCCGTGGCGATCCAGGGTATGTGAGAGCAGCTTGTGAGGCCAGTTTGAAGCGCCTCAATATTGATTGTATTGATCTCTACTATCAGCATCGTGTTGACACCCGCGTTCCCATTGAAGTCACGGTTAGTTAATTCATATCAGATTCAGATATCAGGTCTTACTCTTTAAGTAGTAGTCTTGTGCTTTTTTCTTTTCAATGTCCCCTGAAATTAATTTCTATCGACAATTCCGCATATATATATATATATAGTAACATCTCCATTTGTCTTTTCATTATATAAAAAATTATTCTTTGCATATATATGTGATGGCTGGACCTGGAATATACATTTTTTAACTCTCACAATCACTGGCGGCTCTACGTTTAGTTCAGGGTGGTCACAGGATTACCCTGACCTGGTCTAAGCAACACCTGAGATACTGTAAGTTTTGTCCTATATTGGAAGAACTGAAACCTTTTTTCACATTTCCATTATAGTTTAGAGTATTGGAAGAAGATCACTTGTATGAATGACAACAAAAGCAAACCAAATTAGGAACTCCTCATTTTCTCCTTTATTCTACTTCAATCAATTCAACTGAGTGAGGGAATCAAACTAATGGTTTTTATTTTTTTAATTGATTGAACTGAATATTGAATTAATGCGGGAATCAACTAACGCTTTTTTTTTTATGAACTCATTTTCACTTTTCTATATAATAATCTATTTCATACAACTTCATCCCATCCCCCCATTCTTATCTGTATCTCCACATCCCTAATATTTTGGACGGCATCCTAGGCAAATTCAAGAAATCAATATTCTGAATTCATTTTTATATTTAATATATATTTTTAGTGACTTCACATTTCCTTTTGGGGAGAGAGAGAGTCAAAGGCACCATGTTTTACTTGTACCCCTTTTGAAGGATTAATGAGCATTGTTGTGAAGGCATCATATTTTGAAATATGATGACTATCAATATGCATATTTAAATTTAGCTTCATGCTTCACTGTAAGTGATCATCATTGTTAAATTATTTTGTAATTATTTATGAGATCTTTGAATAAAAGAAACTACCATTTGCCTAATAACATGTAACCATGAACCTATCCTATCATGCCTGTCAGATAATGATCAGCAAGCATTTTAATTTGGCATTTATCATATTCTGAGTAGTCTAATTACATATCAATATACTATTGTTACAGTGATTATCTTGCAATTATCTCTTTGTTAGCTAGCTTAGTTGTTACATTTGTTGCCACTATTTTCTCTTAAGGTGTCCCATTATGCATCTTTTAAAATCTTGCTGTTGAGCATCCTCTAATTCTAATCTCCTTTGTATTGTAAGATAGGAGAACTCAAGAAACTAGTTGAAGAGGGTAAAATGAAGTATATAGGTCTATCTGAGGCCTCTGCTTTTACAATCAGAAGGGCACATGCGGTTCATCCCATAACTGCTGTGCAGCTAGAGTGGTCTTTGTGGTCTAGAGATGTGGAGGAAGAAATAATTCCTACTTGCAGGTGAAGTGTCAATTACAATTGCATTTTAAGGTATATAATAATTATGGTTCAAAATTTAAATTTACTCTCCTAATTGTTCAGGGAACTAGGGATCGGGATTGTGGCATACAGTCCTCTAGGACGAGGGTTCTTTTCGTCTGGGTCTAAGTTTCTTGAAAATCTGACAAACGATGATTTCCGAAAGGTTTGTAGGTCCATCTCTCAAATGTTGTGCTTCAAAATGAGATATACATGCATTTAGTTTCACAGTTTTATAGCATCATCAGTGCATTATTAGAGATTTTATCTCCTCAGTTCGCTCACATGGTGATTGACCTTGCAAATATCTATATGCTTTGCCTGATTCTCTTAATGAATTAATACAGCATATAAATTTTGACTTGTTACCAAACTTTGTTGGTGGTTATAGTATACAGGTAATCTAATAATCGAACAAGTGATTTTCAATGTCTAAATGTTTTGCTGATAACTTCACAGTGCAGATGTCAAGTGTTTATTGTATATTTGTTATTGTATCCTACCTCATTTCTCATTTGGCCATTCAGAATATTTGGTTCTTCTCTATAATAAGATTTTTTAACCTCTTTCTAGATCAGTTTTCTTGAAATAGAATATTTTCCCATTTAACTCCTTTTCGTTTTACAGAAAATTATTTTTATGTAAATTATTTTTATGTAATGGTTATGGACTAATTGTTTGTTGCTATTTTGTCATTTCTCCAAATAATTTTAATAATCAATTCTAGAATCTATGTAAGTCATCTATGAAAGAAGTTTTTGACTTTTTGGATGCTGTACTACTTGAAAGATACTGATTTTAATATATGCCAATACTTCAATGGCACATCATACTGATCGAAACGAATAAATGAAGCATGGCATACCTAGATTACAATTGTTATTTTCCTACCTCGGTTTATGTCATCTGTACTGCCTTCTGGAATCTTTTAGAGTCATGAAAATTAAGTGATGCAGGACATTTAAGAGAATAAAAGAATAAGAAAAATAAAAGATAAACCCTAAGAATCAACACCTAGGGGTCACTTGGAATTGGCACCAAGAAAGAAAACTTAGCCATCAACACCTAAGGTGTTAGGAATCAGCACCCAATGAATTGGAAAATCTCCCATCTGAATTTCATTAATCAATAGAGTTGTTAGAGGGACACAAGGCTGTGGGTTGTGGAAGAACATTAGGAAAGGTGCAGTCATGTGGTGTATGCAGAGGGAGAGTGTATTTGCATTCGGTTCTAGCACGACTCTTGAAGCGGTCCTATTTCTTTGGAGGAGTTATATCAGGAATTTTTTGCCTGTGCTGTGGTTCTAGATGGTCTGATTTCTGATCTGATTTTATGTGCACCAAATGGGGGAGGTAGGAGTTGGAACTTACTTTTCCGTCGTGAGTTTAATGACTGGGAAACGGGGAGATTTTACTCTTTCTTTGAGCATGTTTCTGCCAGAACTCCAAGGGGGGTGGGTGATGATGTTATGATTTGGCAGTTGAATCGTTTATGGTATTTTTTATGTGCACTCCTTTTATAATTCTTTTTTGAAAGCAACTTCTATTTCTTTCCCTTGTCAAAGCATTTGGTGTGTTAAGATACCTAAAAGGTTGTCTTTCTTTTTATGGACTACTGCTAGGGGTGGGATTCTTACAATAAATAACCTTGTTAAAAAGAACTTGCCTCTTGTTAATTGGTTTTGCCTATGTCCGTGTGATAAGGAAACTGTGGATTACCTTTTACTATGTTGTAGTTTTGCTCATTCTTTGTGGAGTGAGGTTTTTCTTTTGTTTGGGGTTCAATGGGTGATGCCAAATAGCAAATACAGTTGTCTCTCTTCTTTTCACTTGGAGGAATTGATTGGGGGAATTATTCTTCAAATGTTTGGAATATGGTACTAGCATGTCTTATGTGGTGAGTATGGAAAGAACGCAATGCTTGAACTTTTGAGGACATTGAGAGACCTATTTATCTGTTGAAGAATTTGCTAGCTAGGACCTTGTTTGAGTGGTCTCGTATTTGGGGTTTTACACATTGTATTTCCTTGTCTTTTTTCCTTATTTTTGTTAGAGTTTCTGTTTGATTTTTTTTTTTTTTTTGGGTGTTATATTCTTTGCTGTGAGTTTACAATAGTAAACACATTGCACTTTTGCTATCAATAAAACTTTTATCACCTATATAAAAAAAAAAAAAAAAAAATTTTAAAAAGTCTAATAAAACATAAACCACTTGAAGCCATTATATAGAGCTTGCAAGAATCAAAGTTCATAAACCATAAAACTTTAAACTGATAGTTATCTAAAGGCCAATCCTTATCTAATTGTCTAATCCTTATTTGAACTCAAAATAAAATGGAATCCTAAACTAATCCAACTACATAAGAAATCCAATCTAATAAGGTGTGCTGTCCTCATCAACCCTCTTGGGGTGGGGAAGACTCGGCCCCATCAAGTATAACTCTGAGTAGTACTCTAGTAAATCCGGATCAAGTTGCTGCAGTTCATCTCTTGTGATCCAAGTGTAGTCCGATATTGGTCGCCCCTTCCAGCGAACTAGGTACCACTGAATTTGTCCATCCCTAGTAGAAATAACCTGTTCATCTAAAACAGCATCAATATTTTATTTACGTGCTGGTATAGGGATTTGGACAAAATCATGGGGTTGCTAATAAACTGCTGGACCTTTATAAATAGCCAAATTCTCACTATTAAAGATGGAGTCATTTTTATAATCAGTTTAAAAATCAACAATATATGCATTTGGTCCAACATGTTTCAACATTTTGACTGATTCAGTACTACAAGCTTGCAATTGCTTACTTGGAACCATGATGAAATCCCATGCTTGAAATTTCATGTAATCTGAACTAGCATGAATTTTATAGGGATTATCATTTTTTGGAAATTGTTTACTTACCTCATGATGCTTATATGTTCCTATTGACTCAAGTGCCCTATTATGGGGTGAAATGGGAGACTACCTAAAGGCTTCCTAGACTTTACTTCAAATGGAATCATGCTTTCAGTTTTGGGACTTTCACATGCATATTGGTTGACATGGGAAATGGAATCCTCACTCTGTCATTTCTAGATCACTCTCATGGGTTGTGAGTTGGTATCATTTGAATGCAACCAAGTTTAAGGTTTTCCTCACATTAATCATCTCTGACATTGATTTCAGGCATGTTAGGTTCATACACTTCTTCTATATCGTCCTCTTTATTCTCTTTCTCCTCTTCATAAAGGAATAGGGCCTTAGTTGCATTTTGGCAGCAATATGACCAAAGCATTGCGATTTAAAGCATTGTAGGTGGGAACCTATCTTTGATGATTAATTCACTCACCACTCCATTTCCTTTATCATCCCTAGCTAATGGTGCACTAATTGTGTTGGGCATAGGAGGGGGTAAGGTGAATTGAGGCTTGCTACTTGAAGATAGAGGACTGGTGGTGACACTACGGATTTTGGGATACCTCACAAACAGGGATCTAGAAGCTAACTCACATTTTCTAGCAAGTTCATAGGCATGATCTATGAACTAATCCAACTACATAAGAAATCCAATCTAATAAGGTGTGCTGTCCTCATCATTAAGCCAGGGAAATAGTTGTGGATGCCTACAGACCTAAATAGATGTATTATGGAATTTTTTTAAAACTTTATATTCATCATTGCCTTTATAAATTGTGCTACCTAAAAATTATTTTTAGTGATGAAGTCTTTATGCTAATAACAATTAGTATTTTAATATGTAATTATCATTGGTTTTATGAATGATAGAATGAGTCTTGACCCTGCCTCCATGAAAGTCTCCGTTGTTGTTTCGTGATTCAATCCTGATGCTATCTAATATATGTAGTTGCTACTTGCAGTTCCTACCCAGGTTCCAACCTGAAAATATGGAGCATAACAGAACAATATTTGAGCGTGTTAATGAAATGGCAGCAAGGAAGGGATGCACCCCATCACAGCTAGCACTGGCTTGGGTTCATCACCAAGGAAAGGACGTGTGTCCCATACCTGGAACCACCAAGATTGAAAACTTTAACCAAAACATTGGAGCTCTGTCTGTGAAACTGACACCAGAAGAAATGGTTGAACTTGAATCATTTGCTGCTAAGGATGTCGTGAAGGGCGACAGATATACGAAAGACGTTGCAACTTGGAAGGATTCTGAAACCCCACCACTTTCTTCTTGGAAAGCTACATAAGCACAAGTCTATTTCTATGTATCAATATGTACGTGAGTTTCATGTGCTTTTGTCATGCGTCATGTGTCAACAAGTACGTTTGAGTTTAGGTTGAGTTTTTGACTGCTTGAAGAACAAGTGTGTTATGCTATAAATTATAATCATACCAGCTTCAACGACCTTGATTATAAACATAGAATGCATATTATCTATCTCATTTTTTATATTCTACTTTATGCTATGAATGCTTGTACACGTGGTAAACCTTACCAAAACAACATGGTCCCAAGTACTAGACGATTTAGCCTATGGTGCCATGGGGTCAATCAAGTTTAGGTTGTATTCAACCTTATTATCGTTATATTTATTTCACCGTGGAATTGGAGAAATTATATGGTTCTCATGATGGATAAATGACATGGTCCACCATTCCACTAAAAGATTCCTATTTTTTTAAAATTGCTGAGTTAGTAATCAGTTTTTGTTTTAAAAAAATTCCTGACTCAGCAATTTTAAACAGGTGGGAGTCTTTTAGTGAAATGGTGGATTACGTCATTTGTCTACCATGAGGACCTTATAATTTCTCGTGGAACTGGCTCATTGATCATTTGTGGCCTCTAGGCCTCAAACTAAGTACAGGTGAGGCATCTAATCTAATACGTGAAAGACAAAAGATTCCCACTCTTGTTAATATATAGTATCTTCACATCCTTCTTAGTAGTATCATGCAAACTAAAAAGGTAAATGTTGAACATCCAAAAATCCATGACACAACTGTTATGAATTATTTCAAAGCAAAAAATTAGTATCCATCACCATAAAAAAGTTGAGAAATGGCCTTGGCCTATACCTCAATCTTGCAAAATTTTGTTAGTGTTAATGACTTGAAGCCTTTAAAACTTGGCCACCAAATAAGCTTTCAACAGATCCCAAATTGAATTGGGTAATGTGAGGATCAGGTTTGTGCTCCTTCAAAATTTAAGTTATCGTTTCTTCTACTCTGAGGTAAAGGAGTTTTTAAAATTTTAAAAATAAATAAAACAACCCAGAAGGTCATTACACGATTTAAAAGCTTATATTGCTCTAACTTGCTTTAATAAGAACATTATAAACAGTTAGTCATGTTTTATGCAATAAAACTAGTGAATATGCAATATTACATTTAAACCAAGGGCGGAGCTAGGGGGGTCAAGCAAGGGGCAACTGCCTCCCAGCCCGTCCAAAAATTACCCTTAGTTCTTATAGCTAATACTTATTAAAAACCCTTGCCTACTCTTTTTTCTTTTTCTTTTTTTGGGGCGCGCGCCCGGGGGGGGGGGGGGGGGGGGGGGTGTTACAGTAATAGCAATTTATAATACATCAGCTTGGACTATCTTCCTTAACCTGGGAGGAATTTTATCTTACCAAAAGCTCTACTCACTCACACTTAATGATAATTTAGCCAACTAATTATGTTACTCTATCTGTTTCTTTGGTCTTAAAACAAAACATAACTTCTAACTTCTAATTGAACCAATGAGCAACCTTAAGTCCTCTACTAGCATGCCTTGTGCTAAAGTTTTTAAGTGTGACCCTACCGTACTTTAGCAAAGAGGCCTTGATCAATCCCTTCAAGAATAATGTCTTGCATACCAATGTGGAAAGCAAACTGTACTGCTTGGAAAGCCTCCATCTATTGTGAAGTTTGCTTGATAAACCCCCTCCCTACTTAGCTTATAACATATGACTTTTTCCTTTTTCTTTTGTGAAATTTCTTGTTCATGTAGTTAATTAGCTATCTTCTCTATTATTTTAAATTTTTTTTAAAGTATTTAATGTCTATTATGGTTTAGAAAGTGTATTAAAAAAAACATATTAGAGAAAAAAATAAATAAACCCATTATTTTTAACTTTTAAAAAAATAACCCTCAATATTAATTAATAAAATAAACTTTATACATTTTTTTTTCTCAAAAAAAAAAAAAAATGGGGGAACAAGGTGTTATGCCAACCCCAAAGTAAATGCAATGGGGACCCAATTACTCCAACGCCAAAGCAAATGAGATGGGGGCACGAGGTCCCTACAAGTAGGTTTCTCTGTCGCTAAGAAAGTTTTGACTCTGGCCATCTTCTTTTAGGTTGTAGAATAGGTTGTCCCTTCCTTGTGAAGGTGTGTTTTGTTCTCCGAAGGTAACAACATTACCTTTTAAGCTTGTTGGGTTTTTTGTTGTGGGGATTAGGGAAACACCTTTTGATGGAGGAAATTACCAAGACCTGGAACAACCTCTCCCTTAACAAGAGGGAAGGTTCGGGCTTCACACTACAAAACAAACTCAAATCTTTTGAGTTTCTAATGGCTGCAAAATTCTTAACTAGGCGAGTGCTAAACATAGAAGCAGTGGCATGAATGTTCAAGCAATTGTGGCGGTCCACTAATGGTTTTAAAATTCGGACTCTTGATGATCATGTAGTCGTGTTTGTTTTAGTAACCAAGTGGATGTGACTCGTATTATCCAAAGCAAGCCATGGTGTTTTGACAAGCATCTGGTAGTTTTGGAGAAATTTGAGGCTGATGTTCATGTACGAGAACTCCAATTCAATAAGGCTACTTTCTGGGTTCAAGTGCATGACATTCCAATCCGTTTCATGAAAAGAGAAATAGCGGAGAACATTTACGATATCATTGGGGAGGTTAGTAGATCAATTGGCGGAGTAGATGAGGATGGTGGTAGTTTCATACGGGTAAGGGTAACTTTGGATATTGCCCTACCACTGTGTAGGGGTAGATTGGTGTCGTTTGAGAACGAGAAGAAGTTGTGGGTCAAGTTCAAGTACGAAAGACTACCTAATATTTGTTATTGGTGCGGGCGTCTAAATCATGGAGACAAAGAGTGTAAAATGTGGATTGAAAGCAAAGGCACTCTCATTACGGAACAAAACAATTTGATCAGAGTTTGAGAGCTCCTCCATATAGATTCTATAATAAGCTGGTTGTTTTTGTTCCTGGTTACTATGACGAAGCTAGTGTTTCTGTCAAAAAAAGTGCTACAAGTGATAAGGGGAGCAGCTCAAGCACGGTGGAGGAGAATCTTCATCGGTCTCCGTCTGAGAGCAATCCCGATATGGAATGGGATTCAGAAGGGGGCGTGGAGTACGCAAAATTTACTACTACCCTAGCTAATCTACCTATAGAAAAGGTAAATTCAGCTGGGTTCATTTCAAAATTGAAAAAGGTCACTCTCTAGGAAAGAGCTAGTGAGGAAGCACTTAAGGAAAATGAAACAGTGAGTAAAACGAC